>NW_021605000.1:1249614-1259236 GCF_004785775.1 Grammomys surdaster | reverse complement strand
ATATATATATATATATATATATATATATCACATGTAAACATGTTTAATTTCATTTAACCTAGCATTTGCTCTTCAGCCAGAATCCTCAATCTTGTATGTAGCTTGTTTTCATTCATATCAACCATCATCTTGGATGCCAAGTGATGGTTTGGATGCCAATTTGGAGTGTGTTGGTGGAGCAAGCCTCTGATATCTCTTGCGCTTATTTGACCTCCTGGTCTTGTTCTCTGTTTCTGCTTTTGCCCCCTCCCTTCTTGCTTCCCGCCCTTCCTCCAGCTTTACCCTAGGAACTTGGATTTGTTTGAATCAAATCCTATACATAAATCTACCTCCTGGGGTATCTGCTCAGACCTTATGGGGCTGCACCCGCCAAGGTGTTTGCTACGAAATGATCAATAAAGAAGGAGAAACAATCGACAGTAAATCAGTAAAGATGGGGTTAGGAAGTGGCCAAGGCTGAGGAGTGGGGAGCAGCCTTGCTAGTGAGGGTTTCAAGTCAGGTCTTGCCACCAGCTTCTTCAGCAGGCCTACCCTGCCTGTTGTTCCCCTGAGCAGGCTAATTGCAGGTTCGGCTTTCAGTGGAGCAGCATAGGTCTGCTTTCAAAGGCGAGTGTTGTGGTGGTGTTTACCGAGCATGATGTTTGCCTGTGTTGGAAAAGATGGAGCTAGTCTCCGCCCTGCTCAGCTCAGTACTCCTGCGGTCTGTGTGTGTTTTGTCCTGGCCCCGAGATCATTGTTCTTCCTGGATGCTGAAGTCTTCACTAAATAATGTGAACAACACTTAGAAACATCAGCAGCCTGGGGCTGGAAACAAAGCTAGTAACTTTAAGAGGAGGAGGAGGAGAGAAGAAGAAGAAGAAGAAGAAGAAGAAGAAGAAGAAGAAGAAGAAGAAGAAGAAGAAGAAGAAGAAGAAGGGCTCCTGTTCTGTTTCTGTGTTTGCTGCCACAGAGATGCTGAAAGGCGCTCTGAGTCCCACAGCACCGGAAACAGAGGAGCTCTCTGGATTAGGTGTCATTAGGACAGGAGGCAGGTGGGACCATTTAGCTGAAGGACTTGTGGTTGATTACTGCTGATGTATACTTAGGTTTCAGGGGTGTCTGAATTTCAGCCTGCTGGGATCACCTTATCTCCTGGCTCACTGTCTTAGGTAGGCTCCTCCTACTTAGTGACATTCTAACACCTGCCAGGATGCCCACCCTGCCACGCAGAGGCAGGCATTTGGCAGAGCCGGTCCACAGGGCAGAGTGTGAACTGCCTGGCACACAGCAGGATCTTGTTTGCTGATCCTTGGCTAGCTTTTCATGCTTATCTCATTTCTGGCCCTCTAAAGTTCCGTGTCTGTTTCAGGGACATTTAATGCCCCTCTTCTATTTCCTTGGGACCTGGATGGAAGTTGGGCAGTTAGTTACATGGCAGGCTTACTGCCAGTCATGCTTATGTGGTACTTCTCATGCCTGTCTGCCATTCATTCACGATTCTCCCCACCAAGTTTTGAACATCTAGTTTGGACCGAGCAGTAAGTCAGCACTTAGAAAGTAAGCAAGCTGTTGGTTTCCTGTCTGGATCCTTGGGGAGCTCACAGTATTGGCTAGGGCCGATTTCCTGAGAAGCATATGGAACAAAGAGAGATACAGCAGGCCCAAGCAAAAGACCTACTGAGTTGAGCTTTGAAGGCTACGAGCTTGTTGGCTGATCATTTAAGAAACTGATAAGGTATTCAGGGCAGAGAAAAAGACCTGAGAGTCATGGTCGGTTGGAACATACAGGAAGTCAGAGATCAGGCATGAGAGGGACCTGGAGGCAGGAGAAGCCTTCATTTTACCAGTCAGAAGGAGCTCTCAGGCCCCCAGGTTTGTCTGTGTCAAGGATTGTCACCAGCTTTGCTTGAGCTGTATGTCTGAATTGTTCATGTGTATTTATGAGAGAAATGAAATTGTTTGATATGTCAAGGCAAGGTAGACATGGAAAATGGTAGGGGTCATCCTGTGGGAGCACTAAGCCTGCTGGACCAGACTTGCTCAGGCATCTTGGGCAGATGCTATGTTCTTCTCACCAGCTGTCAGACCAGTGTTCATGCACAGCTTTTGGGTGTCCAAGTGCTCCAGGTCCATGGATGTCTTCTTCCTTCTGGACTCTGAAGCTCTGTAGGGAAGGGCCATGGCCTATTATTTCTATCCACTCTTGAGGCTGGATGTGCATAAGCACATGGACCATAGGCTGCTGTGAGCCTGGCTGGCAGCTTCTGGCTGTCCTTTCTGTGGAGCTAGGGCTCTGGCATGACTGGGCAGGGATTCTCTGCCAGCATGTGAGCCAGAAGGCCAGTGAAGGAATGCCACATGGGCAGGGCCAACCTTCATTTTTTAGGGCTCAGACTTCTGGGGCCTGGAGAAGCCACATTGGCTCCCAACTGCCCTCATTTCCGTATGGCTCGGGCCTGTCCCTGCCCGGACTACAGAGTAACCTGGTTCTGTCTGGAGCTTTCCACGAGGGTGTATGTAAGTGATTGAAACTGCTGATCAACTCTGGCTTAGAACTGCACCCCCATATCCAGTGTACTGAAGTTATAGGACACCTCAGGAGAGATGCAGCTACTGGGTAGGGCTGCCCCACCCCACCTCCCTTCCCACTATCTCCTCCCCAGGGCATAGCCACTCACTCATTTTTAGTTATTTTTAGGATTGCATCTTCTTCCAGTTGCAGCTGGAAACCCCAAAACAAGCTCCTGAGGATTTTGTGTTCTGAGTAAAGAACATTTGCAAGGAGTGGCTGGGCAGCCTCCTGTACATGGGCATTCCCTCCTTAAGTAAGGAGATAGGAAGGTGATGAATGAGTGCAGGCGATAGACACCAGTTATCCAAGAAGATATAAGGCTAATTGTTTTTCTGCCTCTAACTCTGTGGAGGGGGTTTTGGTTTGGAGTGGTGGGTAAGTGCGTAGGACATATTTGACACTGAAAGTGTAAAGTTCTTTGTTGATGTTGTTTAGATTTATTTATTTTCTGTGTGTGAGTACACTGTTGCTGACTTCAGACACACCAGAAGATGGCATCAGATCTCATTACAGATGGTTGTGAGCCACCATGAGACTGCTGGGAATTGAACTCAGGACCTCTAGAAGAGCAATTAGTGCTCTTAACCGCTGAGCCATCTCTCCAGCCCTGAAAATGTAAAGTTTAATGTGAAACTTCACAACATCCTGTTGTGAATGCTGTTATAACCAAATATATGTTCATTAGGTTTTATTGACTTTGGGTCTGGTCAATTATAGTGTGTGATTTGTTTATTTATTCTCAAGTTTTTCTTTTTTTTTTTCTTTTTTTTTCTTTTTTGGTTTTTCAAGACAGGGTTTCTCTGTATAGTCCTGGCTGTCCTGGAACTAACTCTGTAGACCAGGCTGGCCTTGAACTCAGAAATCCGCCTACCTCTGCCTCCCAAGTGCTGGGATTAAAGGCGTGCGCCACCACCGCCCAGCAAGTTTTTCTTAATAATAAGTTTATGTAAAAAAATGTTCTACTTGATGCCCAAGTATCAGTTGTACTCTGACTTGGACTTAATTGGGATTTTGCCCCTGTTCTAAAACTCCTCTGCTTCTCCTTCCCCCATAGAATAACTTGTAGAGTTCTTTCTGTCCAAGGACTGCCATGGGGACCAGCAGTGGACCCAGGAAGCAGAAAGGAGTAAGGTGTCTTCAGAAGAAGTTTTGGTTTTGTTATTTGGATGATCCCTTCTTTTGGTTTTGTTCTTTATAGTTGCTATTGTGTTTGGATGTGAGGTGCTCTCCACATGGTCACAGCTTTAAATGGCTGTTCACAGCTGGTGCTGTCTGGGGAGGTCATAAACCTTCTTCAGCAGGCTCTACTTCCTGTCCACACTGTACTTCCTGTGACTGTTCTGTGACCAGGCAACTTCCTGTTTCTGCCACCATATCTTTCTTGCGGTGATAGATTGTATCTCTCTGAAACTACAAGCCACATAAGTGTTTTCTCCCTTCGGTTTATTCAGGGTATTTTTATCACAGCCACAGAACTAAGACAGATGCAGTTTGATATATCTTGCAATTTATTGGGAACTTGTTTTTTGTTCCTCCTGACTAGCGTGCTTTTGCCGATATCTGAGGTGAGGGTTCCCCCCTGTATAATCCCATCATGATGAAGCTGTCTGCTGCCAGACCTTTCCCTCAGTAGATCTGTGTGCCTTAGTAAGTTCTTCCTCTCTAAAATTGCTTCTTATCAGGTGTTTGGTCACAATGACAAATGACTAAAACAGGGTGACTAATGAGGGCTATCCTGTGCTTCCATGCCCATGTCCCCAAGTATTTTATCCCAGAAGCCAAAATTGCAATTCTCCAGAACAGTTTTCAGCAAGGACTGCTTTTGCCAATGAGCAGAAAAGATGGAGCCTAGAATAAAAGGCCATCACTAGAGCGCCTTCATGATGAGGGAGAGGCTGTACATCCTCAAAGCGGCTGCTGGTCGTTGGGGTGGAGCCTGTCATTAAAGGAAAGCCCTGTAATTAGAAATTCTACTTCCAAGAGAGACCTGCAGCTGGAGCAGCTGCAGACTCTCCACACAGCATTCCTGGATGCTGAAGAGGGGGATGCTGGAGCCAGGGTACCCATCTGGCAGTAAATGGATGGCTCTGTAGGTAGCCATCCATCTGAGGATGTGGTCAACCCCCTCCCCATTGCAGGGGCCAGGGATGAGGGATATACAGCCGATTCTCTCCTCATTGGCTCCTCATTTCCAACCCCACCCTCTTAGTTCCTTCTTCCTTTCTGATCTCAACATCCCTTCATTGTTTTCTCCCTCAATGCCAGACTTCTTCCTGAGGATTGAACTTGGGCCCTTGTACATGCTAGCCAAGTATTCTGTAGACATGAGCCATCAACCTCAGGCCTCAGTGCCAAATGTCATTAAGATGTCAACTCTAGCCAAGACTGACAGTGAACACCTACACTTCCAGCATGTGGTAGGCAGGCAGGAGGATCTTAGTTTGAGGCTATTTAGTACAAACTCCATCTCAAAACAGGATAACAAAAAACCACTCTTCGTTCCTTTGCATAGTGTAACCTGTTTTGCTGTGCCCTTTTATCTGACCACCAAAGGAGAGGCTGGGTCAGGGGACAAGAAATTATAGGGGCCTAGCCAGTGGCTGGATTTCCCCTAGGATCACTGGCTCAAGAGACATATCCTCTGTCTGGTTTATAGCTAGGCTAATTTAATTTTCAGCTCAGAGGCCACCCCCCATTTGGTGGTAATCTCAGATAGTTAATGAGCTAGAAGGAGAGCCAGCCTATGGGATGGCCTCTCACTCCTTGCCTCAGTGGCTTAGCAGGATTGATTTATTAGCCGTTTGTTCCTGGTGTGAGTGGGCCCAGGCAGTCTGGCACAGCTTCCCGATTCAACCCTCTTCTAAAGACCCGCTGTGCTCTGGCTTCTGGCCTTAGCTTTTGGACCTCTCTCTTCCTTTCACAGCTGGGGTTGAGTGGAAGGGAGGAGAGCCTAGGACACAGAGAGCCTCAGGCCAGCTCATCTGCCCTGCCTGCAGTGCCTGTGAAACTCCTCCAGCTCTTTATTTTGGAAGCATTTGTCTCCAGCCAAGCCGGCATTGAGCAATTCTGGCCTGAAATTCGGTCTCAACATTTGGGCAAGGGTTTTCCTTCTGTAGGACTATGATACACTTGAGAAAAGACTGAAAGCCCGCTCTGCAGAGTGGGATTGTTGGAGCTGGGGAAGGCAAAGCAGTGGGCTTTTAGCTTTGTGACTACTGGCTTTAGGGAAGGGTTCACTTCTGCTTCCTAAATTAATCTGCCTTCCTTACACACAATGATTCGTTATGCCATCACACCCTTGGCATCAACACTGGAGTACACTTATAACCTGGATGGGCTCTGGGACCCTCTGAGGCCATGTGGGACTTCTGTTAAATAAGTAGCTTGTTAATAACCAACCACTGCTGCATGTCTGTACCATCTCATACATGGCATCTCATGGATAGGAACGTACAATCCCATCTAATAAAACAAACAGCATGTTTGTTCTTATCATTGCAAACAATAGCAATTTGAAACCAGACCTTTTCAGGTTTGACTGGCAGGCAGGGAGGGCAGAGACCGAAATCTTTAGAAAGGAGGTTGGTGATAATGGGTGGGTCAGAGAGCAACACTGGTGATATTTGCACATTTTGATCCCATAGGCTGGCTCCCTTTCCAGCTCATTAGCCATCCGAGATTACCATCACGTTGGGCGTGGGGGGTGGACCATCTTAGAACCATAGCCTCGGGATGGACATGACGCTAGAAACTCAAGTGTCTAGAGCCTGAGTTCCTGCTCCCTCGTTGCCCTGTGTAAAGCTCGGGGTCCAGAGGCTTGTGCTCCCTAAGTTACTTTGCTCTCACCTTTAAATGTAAAGAACCAGAGCGTCCCCTTGTGTCCATCCTTTGCTTGCCCCATCCGCAGGGATCCGTGGTAACATGGCGGATATAGGGTAAGGCTGCTTCTTTCTTCCCAGAGGCAGACTGCTATGTTTCTGAGACAGGGTCTTGGAACATCATGCAAGGCAGTGTCTTTGAGGTAATGAAATACAATGGGCTCAGCCTCGCAGACAATATCTGAGAATGAGCTGAGCCCGTGGGCCTCATGCGATGCGATCAGAAAACCCAGGGGACACCATCTATGTCCACTCTGCCCTGTTAGCACCTACAGCAGACTAGTTAGACCTTGAACAGCTGGTGGGCTGACCTCAGGAGTTCTTACCCTGAGTCTGTGCACTCCTGAAGTTGAGGACCAGCTTCCATTTATTTGCTTCAGAGAGGACCCTCTGCTTTCTCAGGTTCTGTAACTCCTAAAAGCCGAGGAGCTAGCCCACTGCACGGGATTCAGTCGCTATCATTAATTTCTTTTCGCTTTTTGCTCCCTTCCCAGCATCCCCCAGCCCCACATGCTTTTGACCAGCAAGAGTCTTGCCATGTAGCACACACAGCTCAGGATTTCCTCCAGCTTGCCTCAGGTTCCAGACATATGGCACTGTACGTGGCTGCACACCCTTCTTGCTTACCGTAATATTTAACGAGTCTCATTTCTGTTCTCGGAATGGAGCTTCAGTGGCTATGATTTTTCCTCTGTGATGTATGATACCCTCAAACCATGAACAAAACCAGATCTTTCCTTTTTCTTTAACCTGCTCTTGTCAAGTGTTTTGCTACAGGGACTGAAGGCACAACTCACCCACAGCCTTGTAGAGCTAGGTCCACACTGGATGAGGAGGCTGGAGCAGAGCCTCTTCATACTGTGCTTGGTCCCAGGCTGTCTGTCACTTGGGAGTCTTGGCACCTCTAAATGACAAGTTACCCTGCATTTAGCAAACCCAGGAGAGCTTTCAGTTTGATTTGTTTCCCAAACGTGCTAATAGGGCTGAGGAAAACAGGCTCTGATCCTTTCTTTAGGTGGTGTTTACTTATGGGCTTAGAGTGTGTTCTTAGCCCAGGGACTTGGGAGTGGATTTCCAGGGGGAAGAGACAACACTTAGAAGTAAGATCTGGCTTTGTCAGACCCCAGAGAACCCAGAGGCTGGATGGCGCCTCTCCAAGGGAGGCAATCACTGGCTTACAGGGACAATCCCTAGCCCATACCATGCATCCCCCTATCCCACCCCCCACCCCCAACCCCCACAATGGCCAAACTTCTTAGCAGCATCCTGATAGCCTAGAATCTGAGACAGCATTGGTCATCTGTCCACGTCTATCTAGGCTTACTTGTGGGTTGAGAGCCAGAATCTTCTTAGTTTATCGTCTTTCTTGAATGACCCCACCCTCAAAACTTCTGGGGACATGGGAGGGGACTGTTCCTTAGGTGGATCAGAGTACACAGGTGCGCCTTCCTCTTAGCTCTCCTGTGGTCAGCTTTCCCCACTTTCAAAGTTGTTTTTTAATGGGTTGACTTTCACTCCTATTGGCTCCCACCCCATCTTCAGATATACACCATTTTGTTTATTTTGATATATCTTTCTGGGAAGGTCCATAAAATGGTGTGTGTGTGTGTGTGTGTGTGTGTGTGTATCTAAGTACATATATAAATTATGACATTGAAAGAAGTCCAGTAGTTAGGAATATAAAGTGAATATAAAGTGAAGTCAGGCTACATTTGGTACCTCTTTGACTGACTATATCTTTTTACCATTCATTAATCAGTGAGTGACAGTTATGCAAGCTCAGAGCCCTGCTGTGTAGAATAGCTCAGGATTATCTCCAACTCAAAAAAATCCTCCTGCCTCAGGTTCCAAACACACACACACACACACACACACACACACACACACACACAGACAGCTAAATCTCAAAGTTCATCCAGCTTTATTGTTCCAGGATAATGAAAGGAAGAGAAGGATGTAAGAAGGGGAGAGAAAGGGGAAGGAAAAGAGGAAGGACCACCACTCCTTTCCAGATGGACAGACCAAGATCATGTTAAGGGTTTTTATCTCACATCCTTAGTGAAGGAAACAGGCAAGTCTTATTGCTTTAAGGGAAAAGCCAAAAGAATTTGTAAGCTTCCTTGTTGAAAGGGGTGTTGATATGAATTTACAAATGGATGATGAACCTTGACACAGGGAAGTGAGAAAGAAGATCCATGGACCTTGGGCCAGAAAGGCTCTCTCTGCATCTCCACGTTCATGATTTCCATCCCGATGAGAAACACTGTCTGCAACGTCAGGAGCTCCCTCCCAAGTCACCAAGGGTCTAATCTTGACAGTGCACAGCTTTCCAGTGGAGACATCTCTTAATGTTTTCTTATTATTCCAAACACGTTTCTGGACTTCTGTATTGATTTATCTAAAACTAGTCTTTGGCAGACTCGTGGAATTGATAATTGGCTAAAACCGAAACTCTTTTTGAAGACCCCTCCTGGTGTCTCCTCCTGAGATTGCTCTTCATGGCGCTCATCTCCTGTATGGTGTGACTTCTCATTCCCTCCGAGGCCCAAGGCAGGTTCTACCTGCCTCTTGTTCATTTGCTTACTCTTCATTTCTCTAGCAATTATCCACTTTTGTCAGTGTGCAAACAAGACACAGCCCAGTCTCCAGACTCCCTGAGGACTAGTCAGAGAGGGTTGATAAAGGTTATAGTAAGGCTTGCATGTTTGCTGGGAAGAGAGCGGTTACTAAAGACAGCAAGGGTTGCATTCAGATTTATTACATTGTTCCCGGAGGTGGAAGGTCTCTGGGGAACAAGAAACATCACGATGCCTTGAAGAAACAGCTCTTAGTTAGGCTGAATGGTTGGAGAGAAAACTACCAAAGAAACATCACTCACTTGGAGAAAGCATTTGAAAATCATGCTTAAAGCACCATGAAAGGCTTACAAGATTTTGAGATTTGTCATTCAAAAAGATGTCTGTCATCGAGTAGACGGGCAGGGTAGGTAAGGGCACCCTCACCCTCCCAATATTGATGGAAAGTAAGAGACAGTTTGTTCTCTATGTCTGCTGTGGTAGTGTTCTCAGGTAATCTCAGCACTTGGATGGCTGAAGCAGGAGGATGATGAGTTCTGAGCCAGAGTGGGCTATGAAACAAGATCCTGTCATTGACAGAGGGAGGGATGAGGGGTGCAAAAGAGAGGGAGGGAGGG
>NW_021605000.1:1242189-1249514 GCF_004785775.1 Grammomys surdaster | reverse complement strand
AATGTTCCTTTTCAGAGACAAATATGAGTTATAAATCAACAACAGAAGTTCATGTTGCCTCAAATGGTATGGTCTACCATCAAAATGGTTACATATGCTTTTATAGTCATAGAACAGACACTGTCACAGATCAGTGCACTTCCAGATTCACTGGTGGGGGGAACATCAGCACAGCAGGAAGCTGTAGGAGGATTCTACAATAGATCTGATGTGCCATCTAATGATGCTACCCTACCTTTTGTGTTGGTGGTATCTGGGGGTGTACTACGCTAACACATATAGGTTCTATCTGATAGTCAGGAGAATGTCAGCTCAAATATAGAGGAGAGTGATAAATGGCTATTAAGAATAAAGACAGCCCAAGATTATTTCAGCTTTTAATCTGCAACAATTGAACTTCTCCTACTCAGAAAGTTCAAGTCAGTCTTCAGTCTCCAACATAAGCGTGGCTTTTTTCCAGGAACTTAGTAGTTTCACCCTTTTGGGCTCAATCCGTTGGGAAGTCACATGAGCACTATCCATTGGGAGACTTCCAGAAGTCGACTTACTAACTCATCTCCCATGGAGGACATACTGTTTGTATGTCATCCTGCTTTTTCTTTTGCTGCTGGTTCTGTCAGACATCTTGAATATCTCAGCCTGCCATTGCCTGACGGATACCTGGACACACAAACCCATGTTAAGAACAACCGAAGCAGACAGTGCATCCTGTGGTTGCTCACCACAGCCATCTTCTTCACTGTCACTAACCATTGTATTTTATGGGTTCGAACCAGAGGGCGTAGCTTATTACCAGCGAGCACTCGAGGGCGGCTTACTCATGCCTCTCAAGTGGCCTAGATGCTCTGATCTCAGAGCACATTTGTTCTTTGCTTTTGATTGACAGTCAAGCCCGGGACCTTCTTAATGTCGATGGCCTCTTAATGTAATTGTGTCACTTAATGTAATGGGAGTGGTGATACATAAACGTGACATCGTTGAGAGTTGGAGGCTGAGACCCCGTGATAATTTATCCTTCCAGGTTGACCTCAACTCTCTTTACATGTCTGCCCCATGACCTTCTGTTCTGTGCCGTAAGCATAGCTGGCTGCTTTCTTTTTGATGCCTCGACAGCTTTTGAGTGTGTTCAACGGTATTTTGCTGTCTTACTGATTCTTATTTCAAAGATTGACATCTTTAAAGTTCTCAGTGCAAAACATGGACACCTGTAAGATGTAATAAAATATTTTGCTTTCAGACATACAGGCTTGGGTCTGGAGAGGTTATTCAGCGGATCAGAGCATGGAGTGTTCTTTCAGAGGACTGAGTTCCGTTCTCATTACTCACATGCTGGCACATATCTGTAACTCCATTTCTGGGAGGATCCAATACACTTTTTGACCTCCAAGAGCACCACCAGGCAGGAAAGTGGTGCTCAGACATATATGCAGGCAAAGCACTCAGATTAATAAAATAAGAAAGAAATTACACACCAGATATATAGGTTTAAAAAGAAGTTGCTGGGCTAGTTTTCAGTGAGACTTGTGCAAGGAAAATGGTTAATCTCATGTCATTCTTAGCTCCCATGGTAACTGTGTAGCCATACTTGATTTCCTTGTTGTGTCTACTTTTGTTCCCTTCGAGTGGGCAGGGTGAGGATGCTTTCTTAGAACACAAAAGACGCTGAAGATTTTTATCTGAGGATTCGCCAGTCAGGCAACACCACCTAAAAAGTTTCCATAGGCTACAATAACTGATGACGGAGCATAGTCAGATCCTGTACAATATTTACCAATTGCCTTGGCCACCAGAGTTTTCTCCCTTTTCCTGCCTTCCAGTGTGAGATATACCGGGCCAAATGGAGTCTGTAGCGATCTGTTGCATATTCGTGGCTTTCTATAACAATGAAAAAGTGAGCCTAGGCAGGGCGGGGAGCCCTTTTCTCCTGGTGAAGGCTGACTCTGAGACACTTCTAATCAATAGCAAACGTCATCTCTCACCTAGAGGGAGCTGTGCTGGGGGTTTCCAACTCCTGTTAAACTAAGGTTTACCCCCCTTCCCCCACACACACCCCATCCCCTGGTCAGCTTTAAGTGTACAGACAAGCCATCTAGGAAACACACTGAGAGAAGTTGGGCAAAATGGGACAGCAGCTGGTCCTTGGCCCTCCGTGGGCAATGCTTCTAGGTCCACACCTCCTGAGTTGCTGCGTTAGAAAGTACTTCTTTAGTTTTCTAAAATACTCTTGAGTCCTTTAAAGTCTGTGACAAGAGGAGCAGACTTGGCGTCCACTTGCTCACACCTGCCTTCCTTGGAGAGTGTGAGTGGCTAAGCAGAGAGAGGGGGTGGGGTGGGGGAGGGTTGCTCGCTGAGCAGAGGAGGGTTGGGCAGGGTGCTGGATTAGCCATTCTCTCCGATCTAATTCCCAGGGGGGAGAAGGAAGCTCCCTGATGGGTTGGATCATGACTTTTCACCAGCCTCTGGTGGACCTCTGTCTCCACACTCCTGCCTGCTGCCTCATCCCATGTCCTGCCTCCGTCATCTTTGTGTCCACCATCCTTGGTGGGCCTGAGAGGAGAGTGTGTGCGGTGAGAGGGGATACAGGGAATCAGGACTCTTCCACATGATTGCTCTTAAACAAGACATTGAACTGAAGAACTGAACCTGTGCAGTGTTCGTTTCTTTCCAGTTGTCCATCCCTCACCCCAGAGCTAGGGGCCATCACAGGGAATGAAACCAGACCGCCCTCTCCCATCCTTGAGAGAATTCTGTTGCCTTCAAAGCTCATTCACCTACAAACTATGTTTGATTGGAGGAGAGTGGGGTGGAGGAGGAAGAGGTGGAAGGAAGGAAGGGAGGGAGGGAGGGAGGGGGGAAGGAAGTGGAAGGACAAAGTTTCCATTTCACGGAAGAGAAAAACCACACAGCCAGACCTGGGCCATTTTTCTTTGTACTTCAACCAAACAGCTTACAATTAGATGCTCAGGTTTAAGGCATATTTGACATTAACCTCTCCCAGATTACCTCGCCCGAGGTCTGTTTTATCCCCCCACCCCCACCCCGGGCCAAGAGCATCTTGTAAGTACTCATTATCAAGTGTGGATGGTTTCTGCTTACTCTCTGCTGGCTCTTGCAACCAAACGCTGGCTACAGGGGAAGGCAGATGTGAAGGTGGCAATTGTAAGGGTTATTTTACACATACTTTAAGCGGATCAGTTAATTTTATTAAAAAGTTATTGTTGTTGTTGTTGCTTCTCTGTAGGTGCCCGCATGCTCCTGCTTGTGTCTGTGGAAAGAAGAGGGCAACTTTTGGAAGTTAGTTCTCTCCTTCTACCTTCCACTCTGGGAACTGAACTTAAGTCATAGAGTTGGGAGCAAATGCTTTTATCTGCTGAGCCGTCTCACTGGTCCAAATATATTTGGTCCATTTGTAAACATTGGAAAAACTGAGTCCAAGACTTGGTATGGTTGGTTCAAGGTCCCAGTCTGGTACAAGGCAGGATGGGAACAGAAGCCCAGGCTTTCTTAGGCTACTGGGCTTTCTGCCCCTCTCTGAATTTTTGGAGTCAAGTGGGGTGGGGTCTTACTCAGCATTTTCCATTGGCTCTTGAGTGAGTCTGTACACACACACCACAGTAAACTGTCTAAGCCTGGACCCAGTGTGAAGGTGAAGGCACAGGGCTGGATCTGCATCCACACGGGGTATTCCTAACTTCTTGGGACCAATCCTTGGGACCAATCGTCCTGTGGTGGGGCTCTAGGCCATTCAGTTCTTCTTTCTGGGTCTCCAGCTGCCCTCCCCACTGTCTGGGCCTCTTTTACTTTTGCTTCTGCTTTCTACGAAGTCTGCCTGCCAGAAAAACTTCAGTCTTTCTAATGATTTTAGGGTTTATTTTTTTTCCCAGGAAACGGGACCCAGATCCCTCTGATTACGCAAGACTTTTCCTTCTCAGGCCTCGGTGAGGTGCAGTAAACAGAAGCGGGGACCTTGGAGCTGGAACACAAAAGCTCATTAGCTTTTCACTCCCCCTCCGTGGCCCAGCCCCTTCCCGGAACAGGAACCGCCCCCTTTGTGAGCTGGGCCTAAGACCCAGGCAAAGGCTGAAGGAAAGGGGGCTCCAGCTGCCTGGGCAGTGAGATGCTCATTTGCTCCCCACCCCCCAGCATTGAAAAGCTTTTATTTCAGAGCAGCATTGAAACTCCAGGACAATGGAGGCCAAATCCTTGGGCAGCGGTTGAGGCCAGGACTGGGGAGCCATCCTTTGTTATTTCTCTTCTTTCCAACCCATTACCTTAAAAAAAGAAAAAGAAAGAGAGAACGAAAAGAGAAAGGACGAAAGGACCCATGAACTTTTTAAGAATCGTGACATCACTTCCGCAAGACCTGAAATCTAGACTATTTACAGTTTCATTTGAAATTATTTTACACTCTCCCAAAGAGAGTGCTTTGATATGCAAACATCTCCCCGAAGGGAGACAGTTACTTATGGAGATGTGGCCCTTTGAAAGGGCTCAGCGCTGGTGGGCTCCAGGCCTCTGAGGAAGTGAGAAGGCCCAGATGAAGGCCTACACTGACAACTGATAGCACCGTCCTTCTCCACCAAATGGAGTCCCCTGGGAAGAAAGAGGAGTGTACTATAAAGGAGAAGCGATCTGGCGATCTGGGTTCAGCTTACGCTTCGTGCTAGCTGCCGGGCACACACAGGCTGACGCTTCCAGCTCAGCTTTTTTCCCAGCCCAGGCTGGAAACTGTCTTCCTACAGAAAGAGACAAGGGAGGAACTGTTGTTCCCTCACTCCTGAGGCCTCACTGTGACTTACAGTGTCACCAGGTGCAAACACAGCAGAGAATTTGGGGTTGCCAAATTTCAGCAGGTTTTAGCACGCATGCCTGCCGCTGCAGCACAGCCTGTGGTGAGGACTCGACCAGTCTTGGTGCAGTCTGTATGCCTGGAGCGCCAGTCGCCCTCTGCCCAAGGTTGGCAGCTGCTAGGGTTTTTGCAAGGTTAACCCAGTAGAGGGAAGTTAAGTTATAGGGTGTGTGCCCGCCCCTGTTCTCCAACACTGTTGGCCTAAAGGCAGCAAGGGACCAGGGACGGGTGATACAAAACCTCTGAAGTAATGAGCCAAACCACCCTTTCTTCCCTGGAAGTGGTTTCTCTCAGGTAATTCCTCACAGCAATGGAAAGCTGGTTAGGACTTCCCATATCTACTGTTTTAGTGTCCTAGAAGGGCTTACTGCCCTGGAACCCCTCACCTACTCGTCTGTCCCTCCCTAGATCCCAGGACATTTTCAGTTCTACTGCTGGTGTTTATGAGTTTGCCAAAAAAAGGACATTGGTTTACTTTCCCACTTTGAAAGGCAGCTTCCTCATTGCTGAGACCTGCCCATGACTGTTCAGATTCTGGGGAGTTGGTTTTTATCTTTGGAAGGGGTGTGGGACACAATCTTCCTAGAAACCTTGGTGCTTCTGTTCCGTGTCTGAATTGTCAGAGGCTAGGCATGGGCTTCTGCGAAACGCTAAAGCTGGTGGGTCATCACAGTTTCCTGGCCTTGAGTTTTTGGTCAGTATTGTGGAACTGAAGGGGCAGAACTGTTTAGCTTCCTCCACAGGCTAATTAAACAGATGTGGACTCCAAGGCCTGAGAATTTGGGAATATAGCCAAGGGGTCATGCGGATTGAAAGCAGAGAGACTCACAAAATAACTTTATTTCAATCCTTCAGAGACTATAGCTATTTTATCAAAATCTCTAAGTGTTTAGTGACTACTTTCTCGTTTTCCTGTATTTTTCCTGGAGTGGTATCAAAACAAGGACTTGTGAGCCTTTGGCCCTATCTTAGAGGAGGTGCCAAGCCTTGGTGGACAAGGGCAACAGAGGGAGGGAGCTTGGGTGTGGCAGGGCTGCTCTGCTGTGATTGTAATGGTGGCATTTCAACTGTGCACCTGTTGCTGTGCTTAGTCCTGGGCACGAATGGGTTTTCTTCTGTAAGTTTAAAATGTAAAACTTTGAAAAGAAGAAAAAGCCCCTGTTGGCATTCAGAAAACATGGGGTATTTCATAACTTGACAAGTAAGTGATCCTCTATGGAAGAGGAAGAGGGGTTCATAGCCCCTGCATGCTCAGCTCCTCTCTGTCCACTGAAGACCAGACCTATCTCACAGCAGTCTTGTCTCTGAATGTCATTAGAGCACATCAGCTGTTTTGTGTGACTGTGCGGCATCTGTTGAACTACAGCGAGGGGGTTACACCCATTTTAATAATCTTCCTTTTCGCCACATTGTTATCCCATTCAAACAGAAAATTCAGTTGCTGGATGGTCAGACTCAGGGTGTTGCTAAAGGAAAAAAAAAAGAACAAAGAAAGAAAAACAGGGCAGTGTTTGGAAACAGCAAAATCAGAGGCTGTGTCAAACTCCCGATTCGTTCTCATTCCTTACTTCCCCAAGCTTTGTTTTTAACAGCCTGCTCTCAGCAGCACTGCTAGGGCTTGGGATGTTGCTAGTGAACTTGGAACGTCTTCCCAGGGAAACGGAGCAGCAAGCGATAGACTCCGCTTTTGTACTGAGTTCCTCAGTCGTCAGACAAAGGCACAGAGGAGTTGATACCCTGACCCCAGGCTGGAGACACTAGTCATCACCTTTCCCACCCTGCCTGATTATTAGAGAGGAAGATCAAATCTACCCATACAGGCTTGTAAATTCAGTGGCTTCAGAAGCTGAGGCAGGAGGATCACAAGTTCAAGACAAGACTGGCCGACTTGTGTCTGTATGAAAATAAAAAGAGGATTTAGAGTTTTGCTCAGTGGTGAAGAATTTAACTTAGCACATGCAAAACCCTGGGGTTCAGTGTCTAACATCGCCACCGAAAGAGGGACAGTGAAACCAGCTCAGCAGCCTTGCCCCCCCCCCCTTTCCTTTTTGGTGGGCAGCTGTACTGGCCTCCGACTGGGAACAGTTTTCTTGCCTTGGCTTCTCAATTGCTGGGATTCTAGGTATGTGCCACCATGCCCAGCTCTGGTAGCCAATTTCTACATTCATTTGAATTCTATGGAACGTAAAAAAAAAAAAACCCACAAGGTTTAAGCCACCAGCTCTGAGCAAAGCACAAAATGCAGCGATGGAGAGAGTTTGTTCTTTTCTCAGTTTGGCACCGTGTGAGCCGACTTTGGGCAGTGAAAAGAAACATACCTGTTGGTTCCTCTTTGTCCCACGAGTAAGAGTGTGTTTCATTGACTGCAGTTTTAGTTTCCTTAATTATAATTTACTCATAGTCAGATCTGTGTGTAGGGGAGAAAGAGGAAAAAGGGGAGGGAGGGAGGGAGGGAAGGAGGGAGGGAGGGAGGGAG
>NW_021605000.1:1214882-1242089 GCF_004785775.1 Grammomys surdaster | reverse complement strand
GGGAGGGAGGGAGGGAGAGAGAGAGAGAGAGAGAGAGAGAGAGAGAGAGAGAGAGAACTGTTAAAGACAGAATACCCTTCACTTCTGTTTGCAGTAAGCCGCACTGCATTTGTATGGTTTTGTCTGAAATACATAGACCACCAGGAGCACAACCTCGTTCCTGTGGGTTATAAGGGGAGCTGAGAGAGTGTGGCTGGCCTTCCTTTCATCTGCCCTCCAGGACTGTCACCCAAATAGTCTTAGACTCACCAAATAACTTGTATTTATGCTCATAATATTGTGCCCCATGCAGATTTAGAAAAAAGAGTTATTTCAGTGTGTGTGTGTGTGTGTGTGTGTGTGTGTGTGTAGGCTAGAAGAATGCATTGGATCCCCTGGAGCTGGAATTTCAAGCAGATGTGAGCTGCCTCCTGATGCGGGTGCCGGGACTCAAACTCGGGTCCTCTCTAAGACTTCACACACTCTTGACTACTGAGCTACCCATCTCCCCGGCCCTCCTCTCTCCACTGTTTTGTTTGTTTGTTTGTTTTTGTTTTGAGATATGGAGCCGAAACTGGCCTCAGGCTGTGGGTCCCGAGTGTGTGCCTCCCTCTTTCCTTCACAGTAGCCCTGAGCACCCATGCAGCATTTCTACATAGGCGCGTACAAATGCCAGTGGGGGATGGGAATAACCCAAAGTGCAAGATAGAGTCCAAGGCCACGGATGCCCCATCCTGTCTGCACAGGAGAATCATTAAAGAGTCCTGTTCTGGAGCCGTGCCCAGGCAGGGCCTGGTTCATTCAGTCTGTCTGGGTGGAGCCCAGGCATTTAGTCCTTGTTAAACCACCCTCAGTGGTTCTAATGTGCACCCAGAGGTAAACCTGGCCAGCAATGAGATACACATGACTTTCTCGTAAATATTCCCACAAGGTCAAAGCCCTCGGTGCTCCTCTAAGCTCATCTATCCTGCAGAGTGCTGCTTTGAGATCTAGCTCTTTTAGGCCTCGGGTGTTCCTGGAAGTTCATGGGCATTTCTAGGCCTTAAGATAGGGTGACAAACCTCCCTCACTCTGCATGTTTCACCAGATGAGTGGATCCTTTCTGCTCTCTCACTTCTGTTTCTGTTCTGTGGTTCCCAGACAGTGTCTCCCAGGCTAGCCTCGGGGATTTTTGCATGCATGATCTCTGTATGAGTAGAGTCTCTTTTCTTAGCCTTGAACTGAGATATCCTGTGTCTTCAGCTTCCCAAGCACTTACTTGGGATGTGTACCAGGTTTTCATGCTTTCAGAGAGGTGTACTTTCCCACCTAGGTAGCAAAGAGGAGAGGAGGGCCTGAGACAGTGGTGCTGGAGGGAAGGGGCTGTTGGACTCCTTGGTGATTTTCCAAGCACCATAAATTGCAGGTAACAATGGGAATATGTGAACCAAAGAGGCTTTTTTTGTTTCAGAATCTGACTCCTGTTTGAGCAATTATGATCAGCAGTGATCTGATTGGGACTGAAATATCTACCATTAAGATTATGATCTATGAACTAGAGGCATTTAACCTATGAGCACATAGGTGTTTAAAGAAAGACATGCTAAGCTCTGTGCATTCTTTGACTTGCTCAGACACAGGGATCACTGAAAAGGAGACATCCCGATCGGTAGAATGGGATGCACCAGAAGTCTCAGCTCTGTGACCTACGCATCACCTTTTCTGCTTTAAACTCAGCTTCTTCATCAGTAAATTGGGGATTACATACCTACCACAAAGGCCTGTGGTGAGGGATTAAATCAGATAGTGCATGTGAAAGTTCCTTTGTGAGCCTCCAAAGCACAGTATAATTATTAGCTGTGACTATCCATTTGAGAAACTGGCTTTCGTAATGAACTGCTCAATTACCCCATGGGATGTGCTTCTGTGGGGGCCAACCTGGGGCTGCAGTGGCCTCTGGAATGCCTGAGATGGGCAGGCAGCCTGCTCAAGAGGGAAGGTCTTGCCCTTGGCTGCAAGCTTATCCTTTCTCCTCTGATCTACTGTTGAGCTCAGAGAAATTATGAAAGGGGCGTGTGTGCATTCGTGTGTGTGTGTGTGTGTGTGTGTGTGTGTGTGTGTGTGTTGCATGGAAAGCCAAACTTAGTTTTGGAACCTGCTGGTGGGATTGGGGTGAGGGAAATGAACAGCTCTAAGTAGAAGGGACATATCTGTAAGCACCTGGAAAGTTCCATGCAAGGAGTTCTTTATTTTCTTAGATGGTATTCTGTTCCCTGCTTGGTGAAACAAAGGTTTAATGCCTGACTAAATTTGTGTCAGGCCTCTGAGCCTTCACTTATCTGTTGCTGTGTATGTTGGAGATTGATGCCTGGTCTTTCAGATCTCAGAGCCTGATATAGGTTTGAAATCTGAAGTCTACAGAAGGGTTTCTGGAGGCTTTTAGTAGTGGAGAACACAGAAACACATTCCTGACTACCTACTGTCTGCATTAAGCTCACTAGAGAGAACAGTTTCAGATTCTCACAGTCTCAGAAGTAGGGATTGAGTCTCAAAGTCTCAGAATTAGGTCCCCTGGCTCCTTTATTTGAACAACTGTCAAAGTCCTGTAGCTGGAAGAATGTCCTATGAGGTATGTCTGGAGAAATGGGTTTCCCCAGTCAGTGCCCCATAATGCTCTAGCAGAGTAGCAAATGCTCAGACACAGGAAGTACCCATAACTTAGGGACTTTGTAACATATCCACTGTTCCATTTTACTAGTCTTGTGTGGCTTCCTATTCACAAATGACTGACTTTTGTTCAGTTACCACCAGACCCTCTTTAGGGATGCTGAGGTTCAAAGAAGGCTGTGGAGCCAGGCACACTGAGAGCAGAGCCTTGTATCTATTGCCCTCTGTGGAAAGAGCTGGTTGAGTGACCAGTGCTCTGTATGCACTGGTCTTGCTCTGTCTTGCCAAGATCTTGGCAGAAGACACTGGGTACCATTTTCCAAGTACCAGTGAGGTACTGGTCTGGGTACCAAGGTCAGCTTCCCCAGTTTCCTAAAACCTTCTAAGAGCAGACATCCTCCTTACTGTCAGTGTTCAGCTGAGGAAAAAGTCACACGGATTGGCAGGTCACCCGTCCAGGCTTACATACACTGTAATACATACATACACTGCAATACACACATACACTGTAATACACACATACACTGTAATACACACTGGTCTTGAGAGCTACACCTGGCAGACAGACTTCAAAATCTATGTCAAATCAAAGTGAATCTCTCAAGACTGATATCCTCTTCTCTACACCCATTCCCATTGGCTACGGCCACCTGGGGTGGGGGAGCAGATTGCCTCTCTGCATGGCCATATTGCTTTTATTTTGAATCTGGATTTCTTATAAGCTGCCCAGTTGCAGACAGCTCAGCGCAGAGAAGAAACCCAGCCCGTGTCTGGACTGACCCGCTTTTTAGAGACATGCTAAGTGAATTGAGAGCTGGAACTCCTTAATCCTTGATTACTTCAGCCTGATGGCACCGCTGCTACCCTATACTAAGTGGACAAAGTGGGTTAATCTGGCTTTAGCACCCAGCAGAGCCGTGAGGAGCTTCCTCTAAGCCAGGCGAAGTGTGCTCGTGTGGAACTCCCAGTGGGCTTGTCCTGGAAGGAGCTGCCCTCTCCGGAAAACCAAACTTTCTGTCTTGTGTAATAAAGTTTATGTTGTCACTTCTAAAAAATGTGCTCTGATTACTGCCTCAGGCAACATGATGGCTTGAAATTAGACATTTAGAATGTTCTACGGAGAAGGAAATATTTACCAAAACAGCAGCAACAACAAGATGTCTCTTTTTTTATTTCAGCTTTGTGCTCTGGCAAAAATCAGTCAGAATCTCTACCCCCACGGCTAGTGGGTGACTTTAGATTTGTGAGCAAATATATTAGCTACTTATTTAATGCTTAACTTTAATATTTAGTATTTAATAAGAGCAGACACCCTCCTTGCTGTCAGTGTTCAGCTGAGAAAAAAGTCACACGGATGGGCAGGTCACCTGTCCAGGTTATATACACTAATACACACTGGTCTTGAGAGTGAAACTGTCAAGAATCATAAACATGGGATAATAACAAGGCCAGAGTGATGTTATCAGGCACGAGCCAGCCAAGATGAGCATGTCATGCGTGCTCTAAGCATATTGATTACTGATGGTTTAGGTTTTCATGAAACCTCCATGAGGTAGCTATTACACTCTCCATTATCACAGATGATGAGAAGCTACCCACCCCACACACACACACACACATACCCCAAATCAAGGTGACAAGCTACAGGGCCAGGAGGAGTTGAACCTAGGCCAGACCTCCAGACTCACATCCTTCGAGTGTTAAGCTAAAGCATTGTGCCTCCGAAATCCCTCCTTTAGTTCTCTCTGCAACTCAGCAGGTGGGTGGAATTATTCCTGTTTTGCACATTAGGGTGCCAAAGCTCAGAGATGTTAAATAATTCATCTTCTGGTCACACAGCTATGAAGCAGTAGAGAGGGATTCCCAGTCCAGCTCACTCATACCCTAAAGTGATAGGGACACTATTCACAGTGTGTGTGTGTGTGTGTGTGTGTGTGTGTTGGTGGATATGTGAAGGTCAGGTAACCTGAGTTCACGGTGCCATTTTTGAGGAAAGACCTAATCAAGGCTGTGTGGGCCCATGTGAAAACCAGATATTTTTGAGTTAACTTAGGGAGAGGCAATGCCTACACCAGCACCTCAGGGTAATTGGCCTTGCTCTTCTGCCTAAGGGGAAGGAGCTTCAGCTGGGAGCTATTTGGCCTTCAAGTCGGGGTGGGGGTGGGGTGTAGAATATTAATACACACTAACTCTAAAATCCGTTGCTTTTTTTGTTGTTGTTGTTTCAAAACAAAATAAACCGGCCTCAATAACTAGTAAGAGGGAACCGAGTTAGATGCGATATTGAGCCCAAAAGTTAAAGAAACTCCACTTTTTGACCCCAGATTGTTTCTTTGCCTCCAACAGGGACCTGATGCCCAGAACCCTTGAGGGACAGATCACCATGGAGAAGACGCCCAGCTACTTTGTGACCCGGGAGGCACCCGCGCGCATCTCGGCCATGTCCAAGGACACCAAGCTCATCGTGGTAGTGCGCGACCCGGTGACCAGGGCCATCTCAGACTACACGCAGACACTGTCCAAGCGGCCGGACATCCCCAGCTTCGAGAGCCTGACGTTCCGCAACCGCAGCGCGGGCCTCATAGACACGTCCTGGAGCGCCATCCAGATCGGTCTGTATGCCAAGCACCTGGAGCCCTGGCTGCGCCACTTCCCGCTCGGCCAGATGCTCTTCGTGAGCGGCGAGCGGCTGGTCAGTGACCCGGCCGGCGAGCTGCGCCGCGTGCAGGACTTTCTGGGCCTCAAGCGCATCATCACCGACAAGCACTTCTACTTCAACCAGACCAAGGGCTTCCCGTGCCTCAAGAAGGCGGAGGGCAGCGGCAAGCCTCACTGCCTGGGCAAGACTAAGGGCCGCGCGCACCCCGCCATCGCGCGCGAGGTGCTGCGGCAGCTGCGGGACTTTTACCGTCCTTTCAATCGCAAGTTCTACCAGATGACCGGCCGCGACTTCGGCTGGGACTGAGTCTCCCCTCGCAGCTTATCTATTGAGAGAGAAGAGTATATGTATGTAAAATGTACAGAAATCTATTTTATAATAATTTATTTTTAATTCACGAGCAATTAATTCACTAAGCTGCCTAGCCACGATCTGCAGAGAGTTTGAATCACGGTCTGTTAACATTCCAAAGTGTTTAACTCCGCTATTTTGTTCTGTCCCTCACAATCAATGGTGCTTCCGTGTTCTCCCCCCTCCCCCCTCCCCGCCCCGTATTTAAGAAGAAGAAAAGCACAACTTGAGAATTTTTGTTACGGGTATTCAGCCTTCAATCACCTTGGGTCTTCCACCTGCTATCTCCTTGGGTCTTGGCTGCCTCAGCTGGTTGTGGTATTTTCTTGCCTGGATACTTCCTGGAAGAACTGAGCAGCCTCAGCGTGCTGTATTCTGAAGGTGAAATTCACTTAAGCAGTTCATTACCCTCAGTGATGTAGCACCAAGGTGCACTTCTCCCGCCTCCCTTACAGGGATGTTCTTATGACCCCGACTCTCCTCCTGTTCTACCCTCTGTCCATTATTCAGCAGAAAGTGTATGCAAACACTTGATCCCTTTCCCAGGTCCCATGAGTGAGAGGCTTGGGTGCTGCTTTACAAAAAAGAAAAAAAAAAGGGTGACATCTCTTTTGCATAAGAGGGTGCCACACTCCTTTCTTCAGTCAGTTATGCTATGACACACCAAAGAGTTTCCCAGGATTCCATACATAGCCACCGGCACAAACCTAGGATGCTGATGTTGAGACCCATAGGGGTCAAATGTATCCTTTGACACACAGCATTTATAGAGGTGTGGGTATGTGTAGACCCACCTAGTGTTGGGCAGGAAGCTCATGGCCTCAGTAGAGATAGGACAAGCAGCCCAGCAGAGGAAGGGGATGCCCAGCATTGCAGACAAATGCCTCTGAATTCTTAGCCCATCCCAGAGATTATGGCATGGTCTGTAGGCAGTGTCCACAGCAGGGTTTGAAGGATGGTCCTGTTGCACCCAGGCTAGGAAAGCTGGCTGCTTGCTTGTTCAGCTTCCTCTTAAATAGTGGAGGCTTAGCAGAGAAGTCACCAGCTGTGATGCTACTATGCAGACCATACTCCTTGAACCTCTGTGTTGGGAGGACACTGGAAGGTCCTTTGGCTAGTTAGTGGCAGTTGGATAACTGTACTCACATGACATCATGATATATTCAGTCAATCCTCACTTTCTTAAACCAGAATGCCTCTAACCCCAAAAGGATTGGCGTCTGAGTTAGACTTTCATCAAGAATGAATAGATGGTTGAAATGATGGCATTGCGATATTTACAGAGGATTTCCTTTCTTTTCTTTCTTTCTTTCTCTCTTTCTTTCTTTCTTTCTTTCTTTCTTTTTTCTTTTCTTTTCTTCGTTTTTTTGGACGCTTTATAGGCTAAATTGACAGGATGAACAAAGCTACAAGGAAAGAGAAGATATACTGTCTTTACAAACTAGTGAGGGATATCTCTAGGGATATTTTGATAACCAAATTTGTGGTTTTCTACAAGTTATAGCCCAGCTTGAATTAACTTATTCTGGGCAACAAAATGGTCCCTGGAGTATGTTCATCCCTTAGATGTTACATCCATTTCTTCTTCTTCTTTTTTCTTCTTTCTTCTTCTTCTTCTGCAGAGCTGGGGGTAGAATCCTGGGCCTATTGGACACTAGGCAAACACTGAGCCACATTCCCCAGCCTGTTTCACAGTCATTTGCTCATTTTTCTTCTGTCCGTATTTAGTAGTGTATTGCCTGCATTTAGGCCAACCCCACAATGCCAGCATAATCTCCTGGCTGACAGTGTGTGGAAACGCCTGCGTGCAAGGTGCTCACCAGCCTGGACTTTCCTGTACAGAAGCCTGCTTGACATCAGCACAAGGGTATCTCCCCTCACATCAGCAGAATCTCGTTCACAGGCAGAGTCAGTTGTCAAAGACCTTCACCAAGGCTTTCTGGCTGCTCCCGGAGTCTGCCGTAACTCATGACGTGGAAGAGCAAGGTGTTCGGAGAATGGTACATAGCCAAGTGGGAGGGAAAATGTGTGAGCCTTCCTGCCCTCTACCCAAGCTGGACATTTTTTTTATTAAGTTGTTTATTCTTTTCTTGAGACTATAACAAGAGCAGGGCATGTTGAGGTAGACAAAGTCATTTAGTCATGAACACTGAGGTGAGTCAGCACTCTGTTCTGGGTCAAATCCTTGGATCTGAGCAGATGTCGATAATTAGTGCTGGCGGAGCAGGGTGAGATTTTCAGTGTTAGTCAAATAAATCAAACAACATGTGCACCTCTTCATCAGGCCCCATTGCTTGTAGTCTCTGGCTGATCGGATGCTGCGTCTGTCCAAGATGCCCCTTCATCATGGGATAGTCGTTATACACCAGGGCTTTTCTCAGAGGAGTTAGGCAACATGAAGAATTACGCCTTAGGTCTGTCTCTTCCTGTACTGGCCATCTGCAAGGACACCGAGCTTCACTCTGAGCTGCTAGGAGACAGACACCAGTTCATGTCTTGGCAGTTTGTCCCTCCATGTGTTTGAGGTTTTTTTTTTCAGTGTCTAGGAAAGCTCTGGCATATTTCTGGTGTACTTTATTTGTGAAAATTTTTCATTTCTTTCCTTGCTTGAAAACAAAGAAAAATCCACAAAAACTTAAGAGGGTTTTCTTTTTTTTTTTCGTGTTTTGTTTGTTTTTTAAATTCCTATTCATGGAAAGCCTTCTCTTTGGGGATGTTTGCACGTAGGTGTGTGTTTGGTTTACTCTGTAGCACCTACAAAGGCATTTTGGGCAGAGTGACTATGGAATAAACTCTTCATTGGGAGGTGGAAAGATGTTCTGGGGGGAGGGGACTCTTTGGGAGTCATTCTGAATGACAGATACACTTTAGTCTTTGTGAGAAACCTAATTACAGATCCTGCCTGGCTGTTCTTCTAAGAACCAGAAATGGAGGCTCCAACAAGTCCTTGCGTATCAAAGGTGTTGATGAGGACACCGGGGCTCAAGTCTCTTTTCAGTTTTCCATTACAAATGGTTAATGAATTTTGAAGGTGTGGTTAGTTTTTATTTCATTTTTATAATATTAATTTATGACTGAGTTTCATTCAGCCCAGTAATCAAAAATGCTGTGCAAATTCTTGCAGTATGTCTTCTATAACATGGATGTTAGAATAGCCAATATGTACAAAAAAAATTAAATCAAGTATTTTGTCCTATGTATAACACAAATTAATTTTACACAGAGAAAGATGTTTCTAGGAAAATGAAATTCTGGTAATTCATACTTTTTCTTTGTATGAACAAATAAAATATATTTTACCAACATATGGATATGTTCCTGTTTTGCTGTGTATATCAGTTGGAAAAGGTGGTGATATTTTTCAATAACTTGTCACTTGTGGGCATGTTTACACACTCTCAAAGACAGGGAGATAATTTGGGGGGGGGTATTTGTTGTTTCTGTTTTTGAGACAGTCTCACACTATAGCCTAGGCTGGCTTCAAACTCACAGTGGTCCTGCACCAGCCTTCTGAGTGCTGGAATTACAGGCTCTGCTGATTTTTCAGCCTAATTTGTTATTACATTAAAATAATTCTGTTTAGTGTGTGTGTGTGTGTGTGTGTGTGTGAGAGAGAGAGAGAGAGAGAGAGAGAGAGAGAGAGAGAGAGAACCTGCAGTATCTGATTCTCTCCTATCCTGTAGGATATCTATGGCTGGGTTTCTTTCTCACATCTGCTGGATGTGCCCCTGTTAAAGCGGGACCCTTACCTGTGAGGTAAAAGTAGACTGGACAAGACAATGGAGATCTTCAGTTTTTCCAAAACCACCTTAGATTTCTTCCTGACATAGCATAGCATCTGCGTGATTATAGGTTTTTACATTAAAAACAAACAAACAAAAAAAACCCAACTGATTCTTATTATACTTTAAATTTTAAAACAAAAACCTGTTTTATTTTTCCCAGATCCAGAAGTTTGCCTGCTGCACTAATATTGCTTCAGAGTAGCATTTGTGTGCACAGAGCCTTCTGTCTATCGCGTGCAAACACAAATGTGTGTCCCAGGTGCTGTGTTGGCTCAGCAAGGATCCGCCTTACATGCAATTGCTGTTTAAGCAAAATGACTAATCAAACCAGAACTATCTGTCAAGGTGATTTTCTATAGACGGATTGTTCTCTGCAGAAAAAAAAAAATGTAGGCAGTGCACACAGATGGTATTAGTGTTGTTTGCAAATAACAGATTCAGGGCTCCAACTTAGGAGTTAATGCACTTTGACCCAGGAATTGAGAGAGGGGACTGTCAACATGGTTTTAGGATAGGGAAGAACTGCGGTTCTCAGAACAAGGGCAGTCATCCTTGCTTTTCTAAGAATAAAAGTCACAGTGGAACTAGTTTTTCTTCCTTCACAAAACCTGAATAAGTAAACCCAGTAATGACCACTTGGCAACATTAGGATTGCTTAGTTTCTCCTGTCTTTGATCAAGACATAAAATTGACAGCCTTCAAAGTTACAGCTTCCTCAGATATGACACACTATACTCAAGTGTAGTTATAGAAGAAAAACCTTAATTTAATAAACCTTGTTATGTTTGCTTGATTTTGTGTGTGTGTGTGTGTGTGTATGTGTGTGTACAGCTCAGAATATAACTTGAAGAAGTTCTTTCCTTCTACCACATGGGTCCTGGAGATGGAATTAAATCATCTGACTTGATTTCTAAAGGCATATTAAAATTTTAAGTGGAAATACATTAGCACTCATCACTCAAGTGTGATAGACCACTACCACAATCTCAGTACCTGGGGTGCTGAAGTGAAACTGTAGATTTGAAGTCAACATGAACCCTACCAAACAAATGCCTGCTCCCCAAGGATGTAATAAAGCATGTGAAAAAGAATAATATTAATTTTTGCATAGACAGTGTGGCAGAAACCCCATTAGTCTTGGTTGAGCTCACTATTCCTTGCACTGTTGGCAAAATGGACACTTGATGGAACTCAGGATCTTGCTTGAAGAACAGAAGAGTATTGAAGGGAATCGCCTGCTCCCCAGTGTTATTTAGGGTTGAACCCAGGCATGCATTAAACAGGATCACCCTTCCCTCAGTCATCTGAATATTCATTCAGCTTTCCCATATTGGAAAACACAGACTCTCACAAAGAGGGAGTAGAGGCACAGAGATGGAAATTACAAAGCTGTTTGGGGGAAGGGGGCGAGAAAAGAGGAGGCAAGTTGGTCAGGCAACATTCATGTTTGTAGAGAGCAGGCCACTAGCAATACGCCATGAGGTGACCTGTGTGTCAACATTTCGATTCCACGTCAGTTTCTACAGAGAGGCAGTGAGGTGGGCGGGCAGTCATGTACTCATTAACCAGTGCAGGTTAGAGTAGAAGTGTTTGACCTTGGGCAATCGATAACCTGACCTTAATCCTAAAGTTCAAGCAGATCCGAGACCGTTTTACATGTATAATCTCTAGGAGCTGAGACCCTAAACAGGTAGTCTTCATGATATTCTTCTAAAAATCTGACACCCAGAAATGCTTCAGAAAACAAAACCCTTTCAGCACCAACATGAAGTCCCAAGGAGATGATCCCACGGGTTCCCTCATGACTGGTCATCATCAAAACAAGGCGGGAGAGTGGTATGTGTCTCATGCAATTATCTTCAGGCTTTGGAACATAAGTGATATTATTGTTTCGATCTGTTTCACTTCTAACATATTCCACCCTGCAGACACAAATATCCCTAAATATGAGAAACACTCACAATTTGATGTGTACTTTTAACCCCAAATATTTCAGATAAAGTTCTCAGTCTGTGTTGAAAGAGCATCTTCATGATCCTGGTGGTTCTCAAAGTGAGATTTCCCAATGATGTCAGTACAGCTGGGAAATGTGTCAGAAATGTTCATTTTTGGCCCCTCCTCAGACCTCCTGAATCTTCTTTTTTTTTTTTTTAATGTTTGAACAAGCTCTCCATTGCTTCCATTACATATCTGATGAAAACTGACTTGAGGAAGTGAGGGTTTGTTTGACCTACAGTTTAGGGGAGGGACTGTGGGGTCAGGAGCACAGAGTCAGCTCTTACACTGTGCCTGCTGTCAGGAAGCAGACAGGCGGTGGGTTGGATTATAAACCCTCAAAGCCTTCCCCCAAGTGACCCATTTCCTTCAGTGAGGCTCACAAAGATCCCTCAACCTTCTAAAATAGTGCCATCAGCTGGGGAACAACTATTCAAACACATAAACCTGTTGGGGACTGTTCACAGTCAAATTACAAGGTTATTTTGACAAAAGTTTAAGAACCCCAGGACTTGAGCATGGACCTTATATCATGCTGAAAATAGAAAGCTGGTATTTTAAAATCAAGTATGTTTTCCTCTGTTACATGATTTTTATCAAAAAGGGAGAGGACAGTGAACCATAAAGTCACCCATTATAACTCTGAGCCTCCTTTACGGAGAGCTCCTTGACTCTCACCCTTCTGAGAGTGCCCAGAGCTCTTGGCTGCCAAGGCTGTCTGTACGATGTGTGTTCAGAACTGCACTGAAGCAGAACTATGCACTATGGGGGCTCTCCGAAGAGATTTTGTTTTCCCTTACTTTGCAGAGTCAGACTTTCAGGAGTACATCCAGTGTCTTGTGGATTATCGGTAACTGATCATTATTTTATTCTATCCCCTTGCAACTGAACACATCTTGGTCACTTACTGGTTATTCAAAGCAGCATAATCCCTGGTCCTTCAGTCATCTTCCAGGGTAATAAGCACACACCTACCTGCAGTTCCCAGCCCTGGCATGTCCTTTAACTCTCACTCATTATCCTTATGTGCAAACGATGTCAAAATACATAACAGCACAATGTCAAGTGTAGTCATGCTATAGATTCACTGCTAGCCTCCAGCTGAGGATATTGGATGCTCTCATTTCTATCCAATACTCTATATTTTGTGATCTAAAAGTGTCTGCATGGCCTCCGTGGGCTAGGAAATTTTTGAGAAAAGTGACTGGCAAGGAATTGAGGCTATTCCATGCAACCTGCTTTTATCCCTTTAAAATATTCCCTTTCCCCACCCCCATGGCTGCCAGTTCCTTCCTTAGTATCTCTTTTGCTGTGTAGAAACCATTTATAATTCATCCAAAAGATCCTGACATTAGAGCAACTGGGACTTCCCTGATTCTCTTGTGATATCATCTCTAAGAGAAGAGGGGCTGCAGCCTCACTTGGAGCAAGAAACTGCAAGAAGTTTCTAGATAACCCCATGAAAGGAGGTCGAGGCTGTAGGGAAGCTGGGAGGAGCATTTGTGAGAGATGGTTTCCCCATCAACTGGAGCAAGAGTAGGTCAGAGTCCAGTTGGTTCATTCATGGCATAAATTTGCCAGAGGCCAGCTACACTAGGGATATGCATCCTGCCTCAAGGAATTTACTTTCCATGGTGAGGTAGAAGGACCCATAAATGATGTCACTGAAATGCCTTGTGACTAGGGCTGCAATGGGGTGTAACCAAGTACTGATCATGTTCTCTCCGTAACAATATTGAATGAATATACTTCCTGGATTGGCTCAGGTGATTGCAAGGGCTAGGACGTTTTACTACAGGTCATTGGAATAAGGAATGGGTTATGTGGCTCAATCTACAAAGACACAAACTTCAGAAACAGGGTTGTGGAGGTAAGGGTACAGCCAATGCTGCCTTCTCTGGCCCAAGTCTAAAAGCCTGGGAGGCCCTGGAGGGACACTGACACAAATTCTAGAGGGCAAAGGATCTGCTGTCTGATGTGCAAAGGCTGGAGCCAGGGAAACTCATCTGGAAAGACAAGTCAGACAGAGTTCCTCTCAGTTCACTTATCTCTTCTACAGAGACTCCCAGCGGAGTGTCCCAGTGTAGTGTGCATCCACCGAAGGTCAGGCCTTTCACCTCGGTTTGCTGATCCATGTGACAATCTTCTCTGGAGATGCAGGTATGCTTACCAGCTGCCTAGGCTTCTCTCTGGTCAGATAGAACTAACTACAGGTCACTCAACAGAGATACAGAATAGAGCCTTCCCAAAAAAGGAAAGGGGAAGGTTAAGGAAAAAAGCCTGCAGGTCCGTTGCAGCCCAGCCATGTTGAGCTCCAAAGCTTTCTCTGTTTATGTACTTGGTGTCATTTACTGTCCACACTAAGTCCCATCAGGATGACTTCTATATCAGCTCCCAAACTCATTCATCCCAGTCTGTCTCCTCTGAAACTATTCTGTTCTGTGTGGTGAGTTCTTGTGGGAGAGAGCCCTGCCCCTGGCCGCCCACACAAGTCCCCTCTGCCCTCTGATCAATTCTGTACACAACAGATTAGGAATCTTTAAATCACTAGTTGGACTATGTGCTTCCATGTGAATACCCCTTAGCTAATCTGTTTTATCTCAGACACACTTATAGCTTCGGCTACTCAGGATACTGAGGCAGAGGGATCACTGGACCACAAGAGTACAAAGCCAGGTGTACCAGCCTGTAACCTTAGTACTAAGGAGGATGTAGCAGGAGGATCACACATTCGAGGCCAGCCTAGGCTACATAGTGAGCTCAAAGCCAGCCTGTGCTGTATAGGAAGAGTTGTCTCACAAGTAATCAAGATGTCCATCCTACTAGATTAGGTAGGGAACTCCATGTTTTAGTAGGCTACCAGTTTGAGCACGTAGTCATGCTATTGCATAGTAGACAGACATGGAAGGTTGATTCTAGACGAGGAAGGAAGGGAGGTCTTGGGGATGATGTCATTTTAATCTAGTCACATCTGTAAAGGCTCAATAACCAAACAAGATCACCAGCACAGGTACTGGGGGTTAGTACTTTAATATGTCTTTGGGGAGGGACACCATTCTACCTATAGAAACCTCAGATTCAGTGTGTTTATGGGAGGGGGGGGTGCTTTAGTTTCCTCCAAATATGCATCGCAGAGCCTGGCTGAGCTGTGATAGTTTTGTGACCCTTTATAGTAGGATAGCAGAGACTTTAGCTCTGCCTTTGGTAAAGAAAGGGGCTACTTGGGGAACCATGTGGAAGGGGAAGGAGGTGATACACAGCAAGGCCCTCAGGAGATACGAGCCTCAACGTGGAAGATAAGCATGGCCTTCCTACAGTTTTCATCTGGTTATTTTATTTGGCTGTGAAATAAAAGCAAAGCCTTGGAAGGCTGTGGGACTTGGGGGAAGCTCGTGTTGCAATCAGATTAGCACTTTAGAAAGATGGTGCTGGCCAGCTGCTCTAGAGACTAGATTGATGAATTAGGAGCCGAGGCGGAGAATCCCTTAGGGACTTTCGAGGACTCGGAGGACGGGTGTGGGGACCAGGATATGGAAATGAGTGGGAAATGGAGGGAAGCCAATAGTTTTGGGAACCACAGAAAGTAAACTGAAAGATTTAGGGGTAAAAAGTCCCCAGGAGGACAAACGGGTTGGGCTCATGACTCAAATGCTTGGGTGGAGAGCAGAACTCTGACGGGAAACTGGAGGAGCACACTGTTGCAGCAATGCAGACATCGAGAACAGGAACGGGAGCTGGCCGGGCAGGGCTCCGACTCGCTGATTAATGCTTGATTTTCCAGCCAGCCTGCTCAGATGTCCCAACACCGGCACTGTCAGATCTCAGGAGCTCTCAGGTGCTTAGCTTGCTGAACTTCAGGTGGGACCATCAGAAGCCAGGACACCGACACCAGCCTACCTGGGACTGGAGAAACACAACCAGATAAATATTGCTTTTGATTTTTTTGAGGGAACTCCAGCTGACCCGGCCCCAGGAAGCCAAGCTGTCCCAGATGAGGATTTATTGACACAAATATAACCACATAAAAACATAAGTAATGGAACAAGTCACTGTGTACCCCCAATCCCTAAAACCCAAGTCTCTGAGCCCCCTTCTGTGGGAGGTCCAGGAGATGGTAAATCCCCCAAACCACCAAGAGTACCATAACTCCAGGCTCCACAGGGTCATCTGGGTGCCCCCTCAGCACACCCGGCAGTCGCTAGTCAGGTATCAAAGGTCTCTTTGCCGTTTTCACCACCAGGCACTATTTTATGTAAACTGTGTCCAAGGCATGTGTGAGGACTTGGGACTAGTGGAAATGTTGTTCTGCTTTCAAAGGCAGGTGAATCCAGTGTCTAAGTAGGCTAAGAGTGTGGGCATGTGTTTACTTCTTGGTAAGTAGGTCAAGGTTGAGCCTTCCACACTGATGATAGAGCTGCCCATTTTCTTTATGAAGCTGGAATTGGTAACCAGTTGCTTCAGGTCCATCATGCCTACCAGAGGCTGGGAATGTCAAAGTCATACATGTTCTCTTATTAGTGGCTATTGTAGTCTTTATACTGCTGGTCCTCAAGGGTCATTATTTGCAGGGTTGCCATGTCTGGGAAGACAAGGCACTGGGTGCGAGCTACTTGTCACAGGTATGCAGTATAGTGCTGAACATGAAGGTGTCTACATTCTCTACCTTGCCCTTGATAATGGTCACCACATGGTCTATTTTGTTGGCTTTGGAGATCTCAGTCTAATCAGAGATGATGGAACACTCATTTCCAAGGACCTGTGGGCCTGGCCATGGTGATGAACATTCGAAGATGCCCGTACTCAAGTGTATGTCCAACAGCACCTTGTCCTAGGAGAGGTGCTGCCTGAGACTCAGGAGGTTGAAGCATATGAGGCTGAACAGTTCATCTTTTAGCCTCTTGTGGGAGATCCCACAATGGGTACAGAGGCAAAGCGACAGTCTTTGGATGTCTTGTCTGCAGCTTTGGTCTGGCCAGAGGAAATCTTCATAATGCACTTTCCAGTCTTGGCTGAAGCCATATTCATCCAAGTCTTCCTGCCTCTTAGACCCCCCAGCCCCCTTTTTTTCTGATTGAGTTCTAAAGGTTTCCATGTTTTCTCTGGAATTAGAGACCACTCTAGACTTTGATCTCATTCAACCCCACATTGGTCAGCTTTCTGTTGCTAGGGAACACTTGAGACAATCAACATAGAGAGGAAAGATCTAAACTCACAGTTTTGAACCCTAATAACTGACCAATTGTGAAGACAGCACTTGACAGAAAAGATCTTGCTTTCTTCTATAAGGTGTAAGACAGACCAGCACCCTACAACACCCATCAACTCTGGACTCCCATTGACCTGACTGCCTCCCTTCCCAGGTGCTATCTCTTAAAATTTTATACTACAGTCCAATCAAAACAAGCCAAAGGATAAGCCTTTAGCACGTGGTCTTCAATGAAATGTTCCATATCCTTATGGCATCAGGTGCCTAATACCCTAGGCAGCTCTAACTGCTAATTCTGACTGCTGATGCTCTCTAACCGCAGGCTTGAAATCTCAGTAAGGTGAAGTAAATCATGAGGTTAAGTAGTCTAATGTGGTAATGCACTATTATAATCCCAAGATTCTGAAGGCTGAGGCAGGAGGATTGCCATGAGTCTAATGTTTCCCTGAGCTACATAAGACTCTTATATATACTGAGTATGGTGGTACATACATTTGATCCCAGCACTCAGGAAGCAGAGGCAGATGGGTCTCTGTGAATTTGAGTTTGAGGTCAGCCTGATCTTCATAGCAAGTTCCAGGATAGATAGGGTTATTGTACTATTAAAAAAATCAGAAATTAGATTTATAATCCAGTGAGACCCTGTTTCAAAGAATGAAACACAATACAATAGACTATAAAAAATGGGGCTGGAGAGATGGTCCAGCAGTTAAGGGCATGGTGCACTGCTCTCGAAGACTACCTGCACTGGATTTTCATCCTTCACAACGAGGAGTTTATGTGTTTCATGACTGCTTACAATTCCAGCTCCAGGGTATCCAATCCCCCCTTTTGGCTTCGTAGCACTCATGTATACACACACACACACACACACACACACACACACTCATTTTTAAAAGATAGGCAAAAAAGGAAGTTAAACAGTTTTTTGGGGGCTGACCCAGGGAACATCTGAAGTCTGTTTCCTTGCTCTACCTTATACAAGCATAGAAAATACAAAGAGTGCCCAGGCTCATGCATTTATGTGCAGCACATGGGAAGCAGAGGCAGGTGGATCTCTTAGTTTAGGGTCAGCATAGTCTACATTTCAAGTTCTAAGATAGTCAGGACTACATAGAAAGATTCATTCAATGTTGATGTGGCCTTGGATGTTCCTAGGAGGTCCTCTCCAGTAACTGTGTCTTTACAGGGTTATGTCTCAAGAAAAAGAAGAGGAAGAAGAGGAGGAAGATGAACTAATAAAACAAGAACAACAAAAACAGAGGTTTGTTATTGCACCATTAAAAAGAAATCAGAAATTAGCTTTATGACCCAGGAACTCCAGGAACTCCGAAAATCCAGGTTTTTGCTCATCAGTCTGCTGAACAGTTCCTTTTGCAGAGACACAGCTATCATCCAAAACTTATCCTGTGTACTTGTTTTTTTTTTTTTTTTTTTTTTTCTGTGGCTTCCTGGATCAGGGGAGATGAATTTGACAGAAGTTCAGGGCCATTTCCTCAAAGGGAAACTCATCTTCTGGGACTTGAGTTACCTACTGACCAGACAACTCTCTTCTCATTTGGTTCCAAGGATGTTTGTACCCTGGAAATTGTGGGTTTCAGAAGAGGCCCATTCTCTGAAGAGTTACTGAAGTGATCCCACAGGCATTCAAGTGGGCGAGGTTCCGTCACTCTGCACCTAACCAGAGGTAGTGAGGACAGTAGCCAGCTCCATTTCTCGAGCATTTGTCAAATTAGAGCATCTTTTTCTTCCCAAGAGGCCAAGCCCCATTCAATGTTGATGTGACCTTGGACATTCCTCTGAGGTCCTCTCCAGTAACTGTATTTTTACAGAGTTATGCTTCATTTTCTGAGGTATCCATAGTCTGAACGCTGAGCTTTTGGGGGATACAGTAGGAAAGATTCAGCCATAACTTCTAAGGGACAGTGTACTCTAAGCCAGCGGCCTGCTCTCTAGTAACTCTTCATATGTGGAAGGTCACTCCTATTTGCTCTTCTCTGTTTCTTTCCTCTGTCCCATGGCTACGTTGTTAGATGCTTAAATGGTTTTAGTTTTTCCACAGGCCATCGTCGTCTTTTCTTGCTTCTGCTATCCTGTGAGTGGGCTGGATTGCATTACTTAGAAGTAGAAACAAGACTTTGAAAAAGTAAATTTTTGACCTGAAGAGTCTGTAAAAGTCAATTTTCCATCATCTTAGATCGTCTTTTGCAATCCCAGCATTGGTGAAATGACATTTCAGAATGATGCCAAAAACTTGGCCTGGATATGAAGATTGAGCCCTGTGCCTGATGACTCTGGAGCTTATCTTGGGATTATGAAGCTGAAGATTAAAACTAAACCCAAGGAAGTTTCCTTTGAAGTACTACCGTTTCTACCCAATGAAAGACAGCCACACAGCTATGATTCACTAGCTGCTCTCCCTCATGAGGAGAGTACGGTGCTCTGACAACCTAATGATCTCTGTGCATTCACTGAAATGGAGGCATTTCTAAAAGTTGTGTATTTCCTTCAAGATTAAAATAATTAATGTCTGCTTACATAAAGTTTAGAAATTACAGAAAAAAAATATGGGGAACATAAAAGTCATTAGAATGTAACTAGATGCAATCATGGCAAACACTTAAGGCCTTTACATTTTTTTTTAATATATAGTAACACACACATTTATATATGTGGGTTATAAAATTAAAAGATGTGAGTTTGGATTTTGCTTTACTTATCTAACATTGTATCATAACTTGTCAAGTAGTGTTTTTTGAAGACAATTTTTATGGCTTCCAGGATATAGTTTGGCTTCCTTCTTAAATGTTTATCTTTGTGTGTGTGTGTTATCAGAATTTCTAATTACTTCCTGTTTTCTATTTCTACTTTTATAAACAACATTTTAATGACTAGTTTGTGTTATCAGTTTGGATTGTTTTTTAGTCTGGATATGAGTAATTTGGTAGGATGAATATCCAGTCAAATCATTTTACTTTTAGAGTCTTTGAGGGGTGACTGCTGCTGCTAGGCATGGCTGCCGTCACCCGGGACAACAGGTGCCAGCATCCCACATCCAGCAATTTTTTGTCTTTTGTAACTGTAGATATTTGAGGGAAAAAATGATTTTATGGCATCCTGAAAAGAGAAGGATGCCAAGATCCTTCTTCTCTTTTAACCACTTAAAACACAAAGGAAATATTCCGGGGAAATGTCCCCAAGTGACTGTTAGAATGTCTAGGGCCCTTTAGGCTTGCCAGACCTCCAGGCAGCCGGGATTTCTCTGGTTGGTGGATCTGAACTTGTCCTCAGGTCACACTTTGTTGTCATTATTGCTGCTTTTTAGTTTCCATTTGCTCAGAGGCAGGGTTCTCATGTAGCCCCAGTGGCCTCCACATCGCTGCTGTAGCTGAAGATGACTCTCAAGCCCTAGGATTACAGGCATGCAGACCATGCACAGGTCAGACAGTAAAAAAATGTTGTATGATTTTATTTTAAATTATGTTTATGCGTGTGCCTGTGTGTGGGTGTGTGCACATGACTGCAGGATCTAGGGAGGCCAGAAGAGAGCAGTGGATGTCCTGGAGCTGCAGTTGTGAGCTGCCTGACCCAGGTGCTGGGAATCGAACTTGAGTTCTCTGGAAGACCAGAATGTGCCCCTAACAGCTGAGTCATCTTCCAACCTCCAATTTTACACACACACACACACACACACACACACACACACACACACACACATACACACACACACACACACATATACATACACACATGCATATATGCATACTTATATACATACATACATTTGTTAGCATATTTTTCTGCAAAAAATGGCGATGATTACAACATATTTGTCTATGTGTATAATGTGCTTTACTCAAATTAAGGGCCCTCCCCCATGACTCCTTTGTCCTCCTCCCTTGGTCTCTCCTCTTGCCACACATTCCTACTTTTATAGCTTTAAAGATATTCATGACCTTTGCACTTCAAACAAAACACCCACATGGCACTTTCTGTACTGTCACAATGCACCACACTCATCTCTGACTCTGATCTGGTTTCTATTATTTTTTAACTTTTAATATACTGTTGGGAGCCAACTCCTAGCAGAAAGCGGCTATCATCTGTGCAGCCATTTCAGGCCATATACCCTGACAAGAGACTTGTTTTCAACAGCCTACAACAGCTGAGCACACTCTGATAAACATCTTGTTTTTCTCACATATCTTGTTTTGTTGTTTAGTGCCCCCAGCTGCAAGATGCACATGGTAAAGTGTCTTCAGCTGTGTTCCCCTGCTTCTGCTTCTATATACCTAGGATTTCCTTTCAATAAAGGGGACTTGAACAGACTCTCTGTCTTGTCTCTATTCTTTGTGTCTCTTGTGCCTCCATCCCCACTCTCTCTCTCTCTTGCTAGACTCTGACCCACGGACTGGAGCAGCAGCTCAGGCTGGGTCATAGTGGCCCCCAAACATGGGGCAGAACGGGCTGTTATAATATACTATTTTCTTCTTTTCCTTTTCTTTTCTTTCATGTACTGTTGTTGTCTTGTTTCGTTTTGAGGTGTTTCTTTAAGACTTCTAACGCAAACCACACTGTCTGGTGACCCTTTTTCCCCATCTTCAGAGACACTGAGTCAACACGTTTTGATGCTTACTTCACAGCTCATCTCTCTTAAATTTTCCTGATGGCAAATTACCATAATACTCTGTTCTGTTCCTATGAACACAAATGAGTGCTGGAGGCTCAGAGGATTTTTGATATTAATCATGTCAAAGACAATGTTCAAGGTGAGTTAGAGTGAGCTTTTCTCCAGCTGAAGAGATGGCAGGATTCCATCAAAGCATGATTGAGAACCATTAGATTCATGGAGAGAAGAGCTAAACTGTATATAACATCATGGCATCAAAGAGTTTGCTGCTTGCCATCCTTACAAGGTTTGAATTAATACTTATATTTAGCAAAACTGTTTTTTTTGAAGAGCAACCACATTCTCAGCTGTTGCCTATAACAGTGGGGAAATGGCTGTGTGTGGATGGAGAGATTTGATTGATAGATAGATAGATAGATAGATAGATAGGTAGATAGGCAGACAGATAACCTTGGGGACAGCTGGACTCTTCTCATGTTTTATTCTTGATTATTTTGTACACCTATATGATGAAATAAGGTTATATCCAGTCCAGTTCTCTCCTTGAACATTTCCATAACCCCAGTCCCCACATCCCATGTCTTCCCTTGAATGACCTGCTGAGTCTAGTTACTGAGTCCAATGCCCAGTCTGTGCATGCATGTGGGGCATCCATGAGACTCACCCAAGAGGCTCATACGTTTTATAACAGCGCACTTTCCTGGGAACTGGGATTTCCCGAGACAACGTTAGTTCCCTCTCAACATAGCCCTGCCCTCAAGGACCTAATTATTCCCACCAGTTTTCATCCTATGGGTTTACCACCTCAGCATTGTCATAGCGGGTACCAACTCTCAACATAGCAACCTCTGGGAGACATACCCAAGCCACACCCAAGCAACTGCAGCATTCAAAGGAATGCTTTTGACTTACAGAAGATGCAAATCCAGAATCACAGTGCAGCACTGGGCATGATGGCAAATACCTTTAATTCCAACACTCAGCAGTCAGCGGCAGGTGGATCTCTATTAGTTTGAGGCCAGCCTGGTCTACACAGTGAGTTCCAGGACAGCCAGGGCTACACAGTGAGACCCTATTTCAAAAAGGAACAAACAAAACCAAAAATCACTTTATAGTTTCACTTCCTTGTGATAGCTAGAGCAGTCAGAGTCCTGGGGTCAACACGGAGATGGATGGTGGTAAGGACTTCCCAACAGTGTCAACATATGCAATACCAGCTGTGCACTGAAAAATGGTCAACAGAATGCACTGTAGAAATATGTGATCAAAACAAGCAAAGAAAGGAAAAGAAAGGAAGAAAAAGAAGAAAGAAGGAGGGAAGGAGAGGAAGATGAAGAACAACAGAGGTTGTTAGGCATGTGCCTCTACAACAGTTCCAAGCTCAGTATGTGCAGGGGTCACATGGGCCCATCAAGTGATGAGGACTTCCAGAGGCCACTGTCTCCACTGGACAGCAGAGGCATGCTTGAGCTGATGGGGCACTGCTCCTCAGCTTTTGGGGTGAGCACACTGCCACAGAACCCAGAGATATTCACTCTTAGCACCCAGTACGAGAAGTGGGAGACTCAGAGCAGGGCACCAAGCAATGAGGGGTGTAAGCATCTCACAGAGGCAGATGGAAGGATGGAGCAAAAGGGTAGCCATTGAATCATCTGAGAGGGCAATGTGAGAGTGTAGAATTGTACCAACCAGAGAGCTTCAGGTAGAGCAGAGGCCGGAGGGCAGTTCCAGGGGATGGTGTTTATAGGAGATTCATGTCATTGCTGAGACCCATGAGGGGTTGTTGGTGGATTAAGGAGCCCACTGTGAGGGCAGAATGCCGCTGAGTAAGGATTAAAGAGCTGCCAGAAACCCTAGAAGCAGCAGACAGACAGACTTTGCTCCTTCTCTAAGAGTCTCCCTCCCATGATGCTCTTTGATCTCTTTCAGGCTCAGGACCCAGCCTGGGAGCCCTCTCAGTCACAACCTTCCTGACCTTTCCAACTCATCTGCTTTTTCCCAGTTACAGTAGATCGTCCGACTCTCAGCTGCAGGGCTCCCACTCTTTGTGCTTCTGTTTACAGACAGCTGGTTACATAGCCCCATGGTTCTGAGTGCTAATCTCAGATATTGTGACTGCATTGCAATGTGACTGCAGGTTCTCAGGACACACAATCGAGAGGCTGAAGTTTCTGGTTCACATCCTCCTATCCTCTGTCCACATCTAATGGTCACAGTTCTTGGTGAGCAAGATCAAGACACGAGCGCTGGGATCTCCAAGCCACCTTTCAGGTACCATCTTCTCATCCCTCCAGGTTACTTTAGCAAACACACGGACATCTGATGGATGTCCAGGACCATATGTTTCCCCCTCAGCCAGAGGCAGTCTTCCAGGTTGTCCTCTGTGGTTGGTACTAACTCCCTGGTGGGCTAATGGTTACTTGTGGAGCCTGTCAAGCACGCTGAGAGACTTCTAAGTGGTATTGTTACAGGTCTGCCTCACAAAGCAGAATGCTCCAGGTGTGACTACTGAACACCAGCTCAACTCAGTGCATTCAAATTTGTCAGTGGCTGGGGGGGGGGAGGGAGCATTGATCCTCTGACTGTTTTATACAAATCATCTTTTATAGAGAAGAGCCTCAAGAATGGCTCAGGATGAAAGAAGTCACTTGACAAAGGAGAGATGGAGACTCTGGTTGGTCTGGCCTTGTGTTCACTGCACACTGGTGCTGCTGGTAAGTACAGCTCAGCCCCGGGCCGTTCTCACATGCGTCAAACTGCAGCCCAACACACAAAGGATGCTTGACGAATGGAGGCTGACCACTGTGGATGATAAAGACATCAGGCAAATTTAGAGATGTCACGAACCCACTGCTCCTTTGAGGAAATACAGCAGGTGGTGAAGGGTCTGCCTCACATGGTCTAGTCAAGAAAGGGGGAAACAGTATTCTTCTCAACAGAGCTCAGAGAAACTGAAAAATCCCACAGGCAGGAAAAGACTTGATTTGCTTGAAGGTCGAAAGAACATAATTGGCCAGGTGTGGTGGCATCAGCCTGTGTATTGATTACTTTCTATTGCTGTGATAAAACCATGGCCAGAGTAACTTAGTAAGACTATTTGGGTTTCCAGAAGAAGGGTCCATTTCGGTTGGGAGGCGTGGCAGTCGGCAGGAATGATGGTTGGAGCAGTAGGCTGAGAACTCACTTCTTCAATGGCAAGCAGAAAACACACATACATACACACACACACACACACACAGAGAGAGAGAGAGAGAGAGAGAGACAGAGACAGAGACAGAGACAGAGAGACAGAGAGAACATGAGCAAATTAGGGATAGACAAGTCTTTGAAACCTGCCTACCTCCAGTGATATACTTCCCCTCAGCAAGGCCACACATTCCAAATATCAACTAAGGACCAAGTGTTCGAAGACTAAAACTAAGGGGCAAATCTCATTTAAGCCACCTCAGACTATACTTCCAGCACTTGGAGGCTGAGGCAGGTAGATCATGAATTTGAAGCCAGTCCGTGCTATCTATAGAAAGAAAAAAAAAGGAAAAGTGGCCAGAGATCCAGCGAGGGAAGAGCAGTGTACGTGCACACAGCTCAGGTTTGACTCTAAGCACAAAGGGACGCTGTAGGGAAGGTTTTTAAGTTTTAAAAAACCAGTTTACTTCATTTTATGCGTATGAATGTTTTGCCTTCATGGACATGCATAGTCTGGTGCCTGTGATGAGGGATCCCTTGGAATTGCCTTTAGGATTGTTTCCAGCTACCATGTGGGCATTGGAAATCAAACCCAGTCCTCTGTAAGAGCAATGTGTGCTCTAAATGGTTGAGCCAGCTCTCCAACCCCAGCTGTTATAAAGTTTTAATCCAAAGAGTGACATGTCCCTGTTTCTGCTTCTAAAACATCATCATGGCTACTCTATGAACACACACACACACACACACACACACACACACACACACACACGCCAGTAGACACTCTGAAAATCCTATGTACTGCTGAGAGGTTTGGCATTTCCCACTTTACTTTGACAGTACAGCGTCCTTCTTCTCAGTAGAGCACCTGGAGGCCTACGATGCTGATCAGGTGGGACTCTGTGGGGTGCATGTAGGTCCTTTAGCAATGAGCTTAATGTTACAAAGGTTTTGGGCATCCAAATTAAAATCCAAAATGAAATGCATGGTTGTTACTGTTTTTTGTTTATGTGTTTGTTGTTGTGGTTGTTTTTTTAGGGGGTTGTAATAAAAAGAGAAGCAATAATATCTGATATGGAGTGCGTACTGTTTGGCATTGCCTGGCAAATGGTTATTTTAACCATCTTAATTTTCCAGCTAAGTGAAGGGGCACTTTAGACCTGGATCAGCTCCCCGCAGTTCAGTCACACAACAGGTTGGCAGTAACTGAACTCCACATGCTGCCCTCTCCTGCAGATTCGCCAGGGATTCACGAAGAATAATTACGTCTTTCTACCACACAAACTTTACCTTTGTCTCGGAAAAGCCCGAGAGGGCTTTCCGGTGAGTTTACATGAGGTCAGCGCATCCTTCCTGTCTCATTAATTCTCTTAAAAGCAGGTTATAAAAACAGTGGGCGTGGCCGTCCGGGCTCTGGGCTTCTTGTTTCTCTGGAACTCTCTCTCTGGCACACGGGTGGTTCCGTCTCCTCCACCCTGTTCTAACACAGCCGAGGAGCCTTTCAGAAGCCAAACACACTATGTTGTCTTATCTCGAGCTTCCTAAAACTGAGCTAAACAGATCTCCTTTCTTCTAACATGTTCAGCCTCAGGCATTTTGTGACAATGGACCTATGCACACGCCACATTTTCTTTGCTCATCCCTTGGCTGGCAGACACTGGCGTGAATTGTGCTGTTAGGAATATGGAATATAGTATCGGAGCCCTTTCTTTTGCTTGCAGACCCTTAAATAGTCTTTAGGGATATATTTCCGCTATTGAACACCGTAGGACCACATGCAGATTGCTCTTCAATTCACGAACTGGAGGTGGAAGGGGTTACTTTGGGGTGGAACCTTTCTCAGATTTATAGGAAGCTGAGACATTCTAAGTGCAGGCAGCAGGAAGATCTTCTCAGAATGACTATCAACTGTTGCAGTCAGCGAGGCAGTACTGGGGATTCTGGGTTCAATGTCATGGCTGACTTCTTCCACCTCCCTTTAAGTGGCTGTACAAATGGGGACTTACGTGGGTAAAGGATTATTTTTACCCTAATTATTTTCAATTCTTGAGAAATTAATCAGTGTCCCCAGGCAATCCCTCCACTGTTCACAGATGTTGAAAGAGACCATCCAGAACATCTGGGAGACTTCTGAAGGGTGAAGTCCAGGATATTTTCCTAATGATGAATCAAACATGGGCTATGTGGTTCTACCTCAACTTTAGTTTTTAGTCGTAACTGTTTTGTTTTGTCAGAAAGAGGGGGTCTGAAGAAGCACTATAAAGGCTGAACTTTTAAATAATCTTTTTTGAAAAAAATCATTATTTCATCATTTCTCCCCCTCTTTCCAAATCCTCTGTCTCAGTTAGGGTTTTACTGCTGTGAAAAGACACCATGATCAAAGCAACTTTTATAAGGACAGCATTTAATTTTAGCTGGCTTACAGGTTCAGAGGTTCAGTCCATTATCATCAAGGCAGGAGCATGGCAGCATCCAGGCAGGTTTGGCGCAATAGGAGCTAAGAGTTTTTACATCTTCATCTGAAGGCTTCTAGGAGAAGACTGCCTTCCAGACAGCTAGGATGAGAGTCTTAAAGCCCACACCCACAGTGACACACCTACTCCAACAAGGCCATACCTCCTAATAGTGCCACTCCCTGGGCCAAGAATATCCAACCATTACACCTCCCATAGCTCCCATAGCTTTTTCAAATTCATGGTTTTTGATTTCATTAATGGTTGTTACACCTCTCTCTCTCTCTCTCTCTCTCTCTCTCTCTCTCTCTCTCTCTCTC
>NW_021605000.1:1211163-1214872 GCF_004785775.1 Grammomys surdaster | reverse complement strand
CTCTCTCTCTCTCTCTCTCTCTCTCTCTCTCTCTCTCTCTCTCTCTCTTTCTCTTAACACATATTCCTAAACACATAAATACAACTATTTCAGTCTGTATTAACCAGTGTTTCTCAACCTTCCTAATGCTGTGACCCTTTAATACAGTTCCTCATGTTATGGTGACCCCTTACAACTACAAAATTATTTCGTTGCTACATCATAACTGCAATTTTGCTACCATAATAAATTGTAATATGAATATCTAATATGTGACCCCAAAGGGGTCATGACCCATAGATTGAGAACCGCTAGTATAAATCCTTTTGAACATAGCTGTCTTCCTGCGTGAAATGAAAACTTCCATTCCTGGAAGAACTTGGCCATAGGGTGAAGCTCTGGGCTGCCGGAGACTTTGTTCAGCTGTGCGTGTAACTCGTAAACTGCATTGCATTGTTTTCTGAGCCAAAGAAAACAAATTCACCCCTGAATTTCCCTTTACTGATCCCTCTCATAGGCTGGTTTATGCCAATAATCTCATGTTATATGCCAGAAAGGACTTTACAACACTTTGCTCCCAGATCAGTCATGGTGAGAGTGGATTCAATCATCTCCCCTTTCAATAAATTTCTGTCTCCGCCCTACAGCCAGCCAAATGGCTCAGCTTGGCTCACCCCAAGACAGGGAGGGTTCCGGTGGGGTATTTGGTGTGTCACTCATCAAACAAAGGTAAGATATGTAGAAACGTAAGATTACAACGATGGGGAGCCCAAGAGGATCACATCGATGAGGGGCTCAGTCTTGCTGTGGTCACTGAGAAAACACACAGAGCATGGTCCACATAGAGGATGGGGAAGCAGGTGAGGTGGGGTACCCACCCCTGGCCCTCAGCAGTTGAGACTTAATCTGGGAGGCATTGATTTGTCTGTGTTTTTGTGGTACCACCCTAGATATCAATGACTGCTTGAGGTAGAATGCTGTCAAGTCTCAGGTCGACTCAAAAGTGTCCAAGGTGTTTTGGGACTGAGACATTGTCAGCATCTGATAGTCTGGCAGTGCCATGGACAAGGTCGTACATGAAATCAATATTATCATAACAAAGAGAGATCTGCATTGGTAGGAATTAAACAAATACTATGATGTCAAAGAGATGTACACTCCCAAGCTCATTGCTGCTTGTGCACTGTGAATGCCAAGATACAGAACGGGCCCAACCATTCATTGGTAGAGGACTGACAAGGAAAATATAGTATGTATACATTATGGGGCACTAGTGACAAAGAAGACACAGTTCTGTCCTTCGCGGGATGTGGGTGGAGCTGGAGTCTATAGAGCCAACTGACATAAGCCTGGCATTGGAAGCTGGGCCTCATCATCTCTCATCCATCACAGCTAACATGTAAAACGTGCAATACCCGTGATGAGGAAAGGCAAGGAAGAGGGAGATAGATGCTGATTGGATGAGGAGAACCAAAATAAAATTAGCATGAGAAATTAGTTCTACTTCGACAGGACAGTGAGGTCACTGTGCTCCATAACTGTTTATGGTATATTTTAGAAGAACTCGAAGAGTCTGAAGGGTCCCGAGAGAGAAACGACAAATACAATGCTCATTACTGTTCCTCAAAAATAGGTACGACTACGATGAATAGACTAAAAGTAGAAACAGCATCACCAACCCTGTCCTTGTCTCTCAGACGAGACAGGCTATAAACAAAGACACAAACATGCCCCAAGTGTGGGCGAACTTGTAATCTCAGCACTCAGGAAAGCTCAAGCACAGCCTTAGCTACTGTGTGTGACTCTGTCTGGAAAGAGAAAAAGGAGAAAAAGAAAGACACAGAGAATAATTGTGATGGATGGTATGTAGGAGATGCCCAAGGTAGGCAGGCACACAAGGAAGAGCCAGGAGCTTGACTTTCTGGGGATTAACATTCTTTTGAATTCTAAACACAGAGAGCCCTGATTAGCATGACTTATTGAGTGAATGCTGGAAGTGAGCGTTTTTTAATTGGGTGTCAGGACAAGTTCCTGGAAGTTTTTGTGTTCATCCTAATCTTTCTAAGAGTCATAGAAGTATGAACTAAGACACTAGGCAACAAGCTAATTCTGGAACTTTCTGGAAGTCCTGGCAGCTTGAAACCATGCCTACACTGTTCCTCTTGTAGAGTCTGGACCGTTCCAGGGAAGTAGTTTACACAGGAATGAATCTTAACAATCACTTCATATTTATACACAAAAATACAAGTTTTATAGCTGGATATGACTTTTTAATTGTAAACAGCAATTATAGGTTTACTGGATAACATATGAGGTAAATGCACAAAATATTTGTTAATTGATTTACGTGCAAACATGTGACGCGTATTTATATAGTAAAAATCATTCCAGAGTAAACATAACCGCTGGAGTGGAGCCTCATCTCATAGGTATTTTGCGTTCCTCGTTTGGTAAGCCTTTGACGGTTTGCTTCCTGTTCCCGACAGATCTGCAGATCCTCTGTACTAAAGCTGCAAAAAACGCAGAGGTGTGGGTGTCCCTGATACACTACCAGATCAGACACACTACCAGATCAGATGCACCCAGCCAGCTAGTGAGGAAAAAAAAATCCAGGCACAAAAACCCCTTCCGTTCTTTGGTACTAATTGTCGATTTGGGAATACGTGCAGGTTCCCAGGCTTCCTGTCGCTTCCATGTGAGTATTCATAGATAGATCACATAGAGCTATGTTGAGATCATTTGTGGGTAGAGAAGCACACATAAGTGTACATTTTTCATACTCGAAGTCATATAATATGTGATTTTCTTTCTTTCCTTTTCTTTTGTTAAGATCACTTTCTGAGCATTACAATTTTCATGGGAGTTTGGAAGCTGAATGTCATTCAGTGACAGTACACTGCGTAGTATGTGTTCAAGCCCAATTCTACTAATGAAAGGTAAGTCACAGACGTTAAACCTGGGACAAAAGGCTGAGGTGTCTATTTAACACATCAAAGCAGACATGGCCGCCAGGTTCTCCTTGCATCCCTCTGTCCCTACCTGTTAGAGGGTCCTCCTGGCTGGCATAAGCTGTCCCCTACCCTAAACTTATCCAAACCGGTGGTTGGTCTAGGCTGCTCTTTCCCTATAATCCAAACATGTTGCTTATCTGCTCTCTTTGTACTTTTGGACCTCCTGGCTGCTGCACCTGGTCCCCCCTTCTCTCCCTATGTGGCTCAGGGTCATGTCCACCCACACAACTGACCCAGATGTCTCTGCCTCTGGCTATGCTCTCCCACATGTCTGTAATAAACGGTCTCCTTCACTATACCTAGGACCAATCATGCTTCCTCTTCTCTCCTCTCCTCTCCTCTCCTCTCCTCTCCTCTCCTCTCCTCTCCTCTCCTCTCCTCTTTCTTTCTTTCTTTCTTCCTTCCTTTCTTTCTTCCTTTCTTTTTATACAGCCTCCAGGTCTGTGTAAATGTGACCAGAACTGGGACTTTTGAGAGTAATATAAGTCAAAGTATAAAATAATTGTTTGGTATTAGACTTATAGAATTGTAAATTTCTGGGCCAAGGGAACAAACACTTTTAAGGCTTTTAATTAATGTCACAAAATTACTGTCTGGAAATGTAAAGTGTGAATATGAATTTAAAAACATAGGGCCTGCTGTGGAATTACAGGTGTATAGCACTGAAGGAAAGAAGGAAGGAAGGAAGGAAGGAAGGAAGGAAGGAAGGAAGGAAGGAA
>NW_021605000.1:1200297-1211153 GCF_004785775.1 Grammomys surdaster | reverse complement strand
GAAGGAAGGAAGGAAGGAAGGAAGGAAGGAAGGAAGGAAGGAAGGAAGGAACAGACTTATACTAACTTATACTAACAGTAAGTAAGTCCAAAAGCACTCATCTGAACTACACAGACATTCCTAACACATTCCTTTTTAACTAAAAGACACTGCATTTTCCAGCTGTTTCCTTTTGCAGGTTATCTTGCCAAGCCCACACTTCTTTCTGGGTTCCAGTCATTGGCTTTGATCCCTGTTTGTGACTCATGTAGGGAAGCACCTTTGTGGCCAATGTCACCCTAGGCCCATCCTCCAATGTTGGCAATTTACCTTTGGTATAGGCAGGGTTTTTTTCTTTGATTTTTTTTTTAAAGCCAGAAATCTGAGTTGGTGGTTCACCGAGAGAGCCCACAGACCTTTGCTTTGAAGGCCTAGTATAATACCTAAGGCCTGGATGGAGAGAGACCTTAGAGGAGGATTGGTTGTTTTGTAAGCAAAATGTTAAGAATGTGTTTTCAAAACAGAATGTTTAAAAGGGGATGAGGCAGCTGCGGTTCCTCTTTCTTTGTGGCAGATCTGAAGTAGAAGAAAGAAGTCCTTGAACCCATACTCTCCCCATCTATTTACTGACTCTCTCAGGCTCCCCCACCCCCACCCCCCTGCCTCCCCGGCCCCTGGGAGCCCAGGTCAAATGGCCAATCAATCCAAGTTAAACAAGTTATTTGCTTCAAGAAGAAACAAAGAAAAGCAACCTTTCTTTCTAACCACTCAGCTGAGCCAATGAAACCGCTCCCCCTCCTCCCTGCCCCTTCCTTTCCCTTGTTTGCTGTGCTGTTGACAGTCAGCTCAGTCCAACAGGACAGCAACAGAGTGGTGACTTCAACAGAAAGAACAGGATAATGTTTAAAAGCAACAGACAGTGGGGTCAAAGGGCAAAGGACCAGACCAAGATCAAGGGACATAGATAACTAGGGTCAATGCCTACACTAACCTCTGGTGACCAGGAAGATGGCGAGGATGAGGAAGCAGCACAGCACACTGGGCCCCAGCCACCCAGTCAGAGTTGCAGAAACTGCTGGCGCAGTAGCTTACCCAGCTCAGCAGAAGGTCCTCCAAGGATTCTCTTTGGAGACCCTGGAGGTGCAGAAACCGGATGTAGCTGGCCAGTACAAGTTGAGGGAGCTGGAATCCCAGTGCCCTGCTACTGCTCTGGAAAAGAGAGTTTTACTGTATCTTGGCTGGGCGAGGCTGTCTTAGGGACAGTTGGAGTTGTCTGAAGAGAAGGCACAGGTTGCAAAAGCAGGCTCTTCATTTGAGAGAGCTGGTTGATTCTTGCTCAGCCATGTTTAATAGGAACCAGAGATAGAAACCAAGATAATGGAAGAGGCAGCCTTTAATGTGCGCTTCCTGAGGTCCTAGCCTTAGCGTGCAGAGGTTAGGAATGGAGACAAAGCTGTTGTGCAGGTAGTCTGTGTGGGAGGTGATCATAAGAAACAGTGGTAGGAAGCTGATAGCGCGTGCAGTGCATTGTTGCACAGAACTGCACAGTGGGCAACTAGGCTCAACATTTCCTGTGAACTCCAAGGAATCCTGGAGAACAGTTTATCTCTCCCAGGAGGAAGGGAGGGGCAGTCTGTCAGTTCTTGCAAGCCATCATCTGGGGATTTTCCAGAGGTTGTGACTTTCTGGGGCTTTTCTTGACCATGTGGACTCTAAAGTCCAGAAAGAGCCTCCAAAGAGGGCAGAGGGCAGTGGTTAGAGACATTCTGGTTAGTGTGCATGGCAGAGGAGCGTGGCAGAGTACTGATCAGCAAGTCAACTTGACATTCCATTTAGAAACCCTAAGGCTCCCTCCATGGAAGTCCTCAGTCTCACTGGTCAAAAGCACACTCCTCCTGTGGCATCCTTGTCACCACCTCCTCTGTCTGCTTGGGTGGGTTTTCCTGTCGGCTCAGGGAATACATCTCATGAGTTTTTGTACAAATCCAGGCTTACAAGGCAATGAAATATAGATTACAGCAGTCTCCGAAGGCAGCCAAACATCTAGTTAAAATGACGGAGGACATGACCTCAGTGGGCAGCCATGGGGCCGCATAGACCTACATGCCAAGTTCATAGTTTCTGAGACTGTGGTCTTCTGACAGTTTTGACTCATGTTTTACATAATCATCTATTGTCTTAATTTGTAGCATTTCTTTGAAACTCACCCGAGGGCATGTTCTTTCAGAAGCTCAATTACATGCAGTTGGTTGTCTGACAACCTCTTGGCAAACAGTTTTTGCGAGAATAGGATTTGCGTTTTGACAGGCAGGAGGACACAGCTGATTCTCAACAGGTGCCTCTGGGAGGGCACTCTAGGTGAGGAGGGAAAACCATGCTGGAAATTTCTTGGGAAATACAGTATAGTGATTAGTGTAGATATCGAAGTGCCCAGGGTTCCTTTCTCTTTTAAAGATTCCCCCCCCCCCCCCATATTTATTTAGTTACTTCTATGTATATGGGAGTTTTGCCAGCATGTATGTGTACCATGTGAGGGCAGGGTCTGAAGAGACTGAAGAGGATGTCAGTTCACTTGGAACTAGAGTTACAGATGGTTGTGAGCTACCACATGGGTGCTGGAAATCGAACCCAGACTCTCTACAAGCAGCCAGTGCTCTTAACCACTCAGGCATCTCTTCAACCCCTTAAAGATTTATATTGACATGTATGTGTGTGACTGTATGAATGTATGCTATGTGTGTGGGGATTAACCTGCAGAAGCTAGAAAAGGTCATTGGACATCCTGAAGCGGGAGCTACAGGCAGTTGTGAGTCACTCAACATGAACCTATGTTGGGTCTCCTAGAAAATCAGCAAGTGCTCTAACCACTCTGCCACCTCTCCAACCCCCAGGCCTCCTTTAAAAAAAAAAAAAGCTATGTTTTTATTTTAAATAGACACCCAGTAATTTTTATTTATGGCTTTGGTGTGCACTGTCCCCCACAGGGTCTTGGGTTTGAATCCTGCCTCTCCAGTTGGTGATGATGTTCGGGAAGATATACGGTCACACAGTCACATAACCAGCACCAGCACCTAGGTGCAGACATTTCTCATCTGGCACAACTGAAACTCTGATTTATTGAACACCAGATCCCTGCTCCACCCTGTTCCCAGCCCTGCCAGCTTCTATTCTGCATCCTGTGCCTATGGACTCCACAACTCTAAGTCCCTCATGGGAGTGGTCTCCTGAAAAATCTCTGTTGTTTTGAAACTAGCTTATTTCACGCCCCATCATATCCTAGACATTCACCTATGCCATCGAATGCCTCAGAATTTCCTTCTTTTGTAAAGAGGCTTACTCTAGCTCAATGCAGCCCCATGGTCTTGATGAGCAGTAAGCCCATTCTGCTCAGCAGCTGTTAAACCTGGGCAAGCATATTCAGACTTGGATAAGTCTTTGTATTCCAAATTTGTATCCTGAGGGGCTGAGAATCCCACTGTGGCTTTTTGTTGTGCTTTGTTTTTAATTACAAACTGAGTGATTTGGAAATGCAAAATGTAAACCTTTCAGAATGGCAACAGGGTGCCACAAATGCCAAATTCCTCCACTGGGATTTATCTGGGCACAAAATTATTAAAAATGTATGCAATTGCCTCCAATTTATGTTCAATGAAGTGCATATGAAGCAGGAATAAATTTTGCATTTTGGCTTGAGTCTCATGCCTCAGATACCTCATCACATTTATGCAAATACCTCTAACTTGAAAGCAAAGCACCTGAAATTCCTAACATTTCAGGTGTAGGTTTATCTAACACGCACTATTTGTTTTTGATGACAGTGTAACATACATTCCATGAAGCTTACTAACTTACCAATTTCCTCTTGTTGAGTTGAGTAGCGGAGCATGCTGACTGAGAATGCTTGGGCCAGCACCACCCCAGCACACAGGCAAACAAAACTCCACTTTACCAAGCAGCCCCTCCCTACAGACGTTTCCTGAGCCCACTGTCTCTAGCTAGTTTTGTCTGCTCTGCTACACAGCGAAATCACCTGGAACCACCCACTGTTGTTTACCTGGAATCGTATCAGTTCACAAATAGCTTGCTGCAGACAGCCTGTTCCTCTCTGTCAGAACAGCATCGGGATGATCATCATGAGTGTTTGCACAAGGATGTTGTCAAGATTTCCATGCTCCCAAACAAATGTGGCTACGAGTGGGTTGTGCCAACAGCGCTCTTGCTGCTGAGAGGGATCATTTGTCTCAGTGGGGTTTTGGAAGAAGTCACGCAGAATAGTGGGAACCTCAGAGAACATCTAACAACAGACCAGCGCATCTGGCGTGTGCTTTCTGGTCCTTTTCTGTGGTGAGGAGAACGTCATCCCAAGCTAAGATAACGTCACAGTTTCTGGGTTTCCTTAGCAAGTTGGACTGTGTGCAGCTCAAATGTTCACACCCACATTGCTGGATCAGACACTGTCCACAACTTTATTTAAAAATATTTAAAAATATTTTAAGCTATTCATAAAGCTGAAAGAATCCAGTTAAGTCTCAAACCCTGGGACAAATGGCTGAGGTGCCTATTTAACTTATCAAAGTGGACCTGGCCTCCAGGTTCTCCCAGCATATCTAAGTCCCAACCTGTTAGTAGGTATGGCTGGCATACTCTGCCCTCTACCCCAGACTCTTCAGTGCTGGGCTGCCCCCAGACTCTCCAGCGCTGGGCTGCCCTTCCCCCAGAGGCTCTTCCCTATACAATCCAGCCATTTTGATTACCAGTCTACATTTTTACCTCATGTCCACTTGCTGCTGCACCTGGTCCCCCTCCCTCCCCACTCCTCCCTCTCACTCCTCTCTTCACATGACTCAGAGTCTGTCCACTCTCCCAGATGTCCCTGCCTCTGGCTATGCTCTCCCTTTTATCTAAAATAAGCGGTCTCCTCCACCGTCCCTAAAAGATCAATCACGTCCTATCCTGTTCATTTCTTTTTTTCATTCAAATCCAAGTATTCAAAGGATCACAGGGTGTTCTGTGTGAAAGTTCAAGATTGTCTGTGTGGAGAGAGATTGCTTTCAAAGCAAGAATGGCCTTTGTAGGCTCGCTGGCTTGAGCTGGGCATCTTTATTGAGTATTAACTCACTTCTTTCTCATAAAAGTCCTGGGCTACTTACTAACTGCCTTCCTGCTTCCCAGGGGAGAAACAGGACAAAACATTCAGTAACTTCTTTAAAATCACTCAGCTGTAAGCCATGGCATGGGATTCGAATTCCAAGTATCTGGTTCTAGACTTGGAAGCTCTGTAAACCATCCCTATTGTTCCTGATTCCTCAACAAAATGCTGTGTATTTATTAGATTGACTGTTCAAGAAAGAAAACCTTTTAAGAATGCTCTCGTTTGGATCTGGAACATTCTTCACAGATTTGTGCTTTTAAATATTGGTCCTTGGGTTGTGGCACCATTTGAAAGCCGTGGGTACTTTTAGGAGGTGTACTGTCTGGTTTTGTGTGTCAACTTGACACAAGCTGGAGTGAAAAGAAAAGAAAAGAAAAGAAAAGAAGAGAAGAGAAGAGAAGAGAAGAGAAGAGAAGAGAAGAGAAAAGAAAAGAGCCTCCCTTGAGCAAATACCTCCATGAGATCCAACTGTAAGGCATTTTCTCAATTAATGATCAAGGGGGAAGTCCCAGCCCATTTGTGGGTGGTGCCATCCCTGGGCTGGTAGTTCTGGGTTCTATAAGAAAGCAAGCTGAGCAAGCCAGAGGAAGCAATCCAGTAAGCAGCACTCCTTCATGGCCTCTTCATCAGCTCCTGACTCCAAGTTCCTGCCCTGTGTGAGTTCCTGTCCTGACTTCCTTTGGTGATGAACAGCAATGTGGAAGTGTAAGCTGAATAAACCCTTTCCTCCACAACTTGCTTCTTCATTATGATGTTTTGTACAGGAATAGAAACCCTCCCTAAGACAGAAGGTAAAGTTTGATTGACAAAATAGGGGAGATCCTAGGGGAGACAATCCTCTGAGGATCGTAGTGGTTCCTGTGGCTTGTGTTTCTGAAGCCACTATATAGTCCTCCTCCAAGGGTTGAGTCTATCCAGTACGGCTCCTTGATGTAATGCCCAGAAGCTACTGAACCTGAGCCAAGTAAGCCCTTGTTTCTTTGAGTTGTTTATGTCATGTATTTAGTTGACACATCACAAAAGTAACAAATGCAAAGACTGATAATACAACTTTATTTTAATATTTCAGTATCCCTGGTACTTAAGGAAACTCATGAAGAAACCGTTCTCATAACTGCTTTTCAAAGTAATGGAGGAGAAATCTGGAAAGCAAAACTCGTCTTTGTTACAGATGATTGGGGGAGAAAAGGAATCAATTCATCTAATCTGATTATGAGTGAGAGATAATAAAAGTATTTAAGTCTAACAAGTAGGAAATAGCACAGTGGAGACCACTTTGATGGCCTGGAACGTATGGAGTCAGAAATGAGACACAGAGTAAGGACTGTTCTCAATAGAATACAGGCGACATCGTCTCTTTATGAGACATGGCTTTGGGATGACTGCTGAAGAAATGGCACTAAACAGAGGACTAGGCACACAAGTGACAACATGAACGAGAAAAAGCATTAACGGCCTTTCCTTGCTGCTCATGGTATCTGAATACCTTCTATACTTTGTTTGTTTTTGAGTCAGAGTTTCTCTATGTAGCCCTGGCTGTCCTGGGAACTCACTATGTAGACCAGGTTGGTCTTGAACTCTCAGAGATTCTCCTGCCTCTGCCTCCTGAGTGCTGGGATTAAAGGTTTCCACTACCATGCCCAGATTACCTACTGCTTTATAAGATAAGCAAATTTAGCGTAAAGAGCCTCTCTACTTTGTACTCAGTATCTGACAGTGGATTCTCCAAGTCTCACGAAGAGAGGACAGCTGGTTGCCTGGCTCCCAACCACCTATCAAACATTCAGATCTGAATTACATTCTCCACTTCACTGCAAAAAGCAAAGGATTCCAGTCAGCTGGGGCTCTGGACAAGGCGGCCATGTGATTCAATGACAAGAATATTGGATGATTGTGCACAAGGAGGCAGAGCTGTGGTACATGAGTGGATGAAGGTGTGGTAGATTCAGAAATGATGACGATGATGGTTTAGGGAAAGGAGACAACAGATCATGATGTCAAAAGAGGAAATGGAGAGAGGCAGGAGGAGAAGGGGATGAAGAAAGAAGAGAAAACAAAAGGAGGAAAAGGGGGAGAGACAAAGGAGAAAGGGGAGGGAAGGGAAGATAAGATACGGTGTTGGAAGGTCTAAGACAGGGGAATTGTGTAAATGGGTCTAACATCGGTATAATTAATCTTGTTTTTTTTAATACCCTAAAGCAAAACAAAGCCATAAGCTAGAACTAATAATTATTACTCAAGACAAGTTTCTTGAACTACACATTTGGAAACTACACATTGAAAGCTACCTTAGTCCTGAGATTATCAACTCAGAGTGACTAACAATGAGACAGATCAAAGAAGTTTTAAAACATAAAGAAGGAAAAGAAGTCTTTCAAGCAAGAGGCAAAATTCCAGTAAACACATTTGATTCTCGTTTGTGTCGCCAGAAGAAAACAGTGTGGTATATTTCAGAAGGCCCCTTACTGAGGACTGTTCTAGAAGACAAGCTGGAGACATTTACATTGGCTAAGCACATAGTGACAATTAGGGATGGTGATGAGCTCCCAGCATGCAGTTGCTTTATCCTAGAGATTCAGAGGCTGATGAAGAGCCAGGGCAAGGCAATGTGGACAGGGAACAGCCATAAAATGGGGAAAACGGGGAGAGGCCATCAGGTTTAAACAGCTTTCTGAAGGGAAGACTTGGTGCTAGGGTGTGGTGCCTCTTACTGAGATCTTGTGGGTCACATGTATGATGTCACCTTTGCCTGTTTCCCCACCGGCTGCCAAATCTGCCAACACTGACCTTTTACTTTTTGTTATCAAGATTGCTTGGTAGCTAGCTTCCTTCCTTCCTTCCTTCCTTCCTTCCTTCCTTCCTTCCCTCCTTCCCTCCCTCCCTTCTTCCCTCCCTTCCTCCCCCTCTCTTCTTCCTCTTCCATTTTTCTAGTAGCTCATTCAGGAGACCTAACTCTTTAACGATACCACTCCTTGAATTCCCTGAGCTTAGATTCTGGGCAAAGGGGATTTGGATTCCATTACCATCCCCACATTTCTAACTTCAGTACATCTCTAAATCTGGAAGCATCGTTACCCTCCACTGTTAAGGACTGTGCTTTACCAATGTTTGAATGCATGTCTGATGGGGGCTATTACCACCACTGTTGAACTTGTCCCTTTCCAACTTGACAGTTAACAGGATTAACACATCACTTCACTAAAATATTCCACCGAGGAAAGTCCAGATGCTGTACATGTAAATGTATCAGTTCCTGGGCTCCCTTCTGTCCACGAGGAAGCATTGGTTATTTGCCATTCAGAAAGACTTGTCTTATCTTTCTCCACAACACATCCTATTAGACAACTGTTATTGTTAACATGTTGGTCAACTTGTTGGCAGCAAGGACCTTGTCTGCTGTGCTGTCTCAGATGGCTGGCACCAGTGGTCAATAAGCATGTGTGAGATGACAGGTGAGCTGCCTTCAGACAGTGTCACTGGAGTGTGCTCCTTGGGAAGGCCCCACTAAGTGCTAGGCTTTATCTCAGACATCTGTAAGGAGAGGGAGATGAGTAGGGCTTGAGTCAAATCACAGGAAAGCTTTCCTCATTCACTTCTGGTAACTTTTGTTCAGTAAATGCTGTACATGTCTTCCCACTGACGCTCTGCTGAAAGGCTTTCTCACATCCCATTGGCAGCTGTTGTGTGACACTTTGCCTAAAGAGATGACTACAACAGATATTATTATTGTTGTTGTTATATTTAAATCAGCAATGTACCCCAGGCTAGCCTCAGACCCACAATTCTTCTGCCTCAACCTCCACTTTAAGGGCTGGGATTATGGGCATGCACTACCATGCCTGGCCCTCAATATGGAGTCCCATTATTGATAAGTCAGCAAGAATAGACCCTACAGTGAAATACTATTTTTAATTAGGAGGAAATGAACATTCTTAGCTACAGGAAATGAGATTTGATTTCCCTCCATCCCCTAAAATGTCACTTTCTATCTAGAGGAGTGTGGCACAGTTTTCTCATCTGTGGTGACTATCATTTGTTCCACTGTGTGGACTATCAATAGTTCATTCATTCACCTTTTCAGTGTCTACCTACCTACTGACAGGAAGTCTTCAACAATCTGTTTTTGGAGTCAGAGCTGCAGTGTGTATCTGTGGGAAAAGTTCTGAGAAGTGGACTTTTGGACAAAGGGCACATGTGTTTGCGGGTGTGATCAATCCTCACTGCATTGCTCATTACAAAGGTCAAATCAATTTATACATGGGAAAGTTTTGAGTGAGCCTCGTAACCACATTTTAATGGCCCTTGGGGCCTTATTGGTGGTCACAGGAGGAGTGTTCAGAGTCCTGAACGCTTGGATCTTTTCTGGACTGATGTGACCATAGTAAGGAGACAAGTCAAGAATACTTGAGAAGTTTGACTTGTGGTTGCTCTGAATTTTCTGGGGGGTTATGGCCACACCAGCAGGCCTGGACAGTAATTTACTGAATTTGTGCCTATTATCTGAAATGTATTGCGAATTTTGCTAAGGTTCTAGAAAGTGGGACTTGCTGCCCTCCAGCCTCAGGACAAGCCTTCTGGCCACAGATGGAACAGATTCTTAGCTGGCTTTAGTTTAGTGTGTGAGAAGGTAGGGAGCTGGAGAATTACAGGGGTATACACAGCATCGATGAGCCCGGTGCTGGAAGTGGTCCAACCTCATCACCACAGCAATATGCAGATGACATCACATGTGTGCCGTCATACCTGTCAGTGCCTAGGCTGGGGAAGCAGTTAGATGGCTCTTTAGAGTTAGGTGACTGGCTGCTTGAATTGATGAGAGCTTCATGAAAATAGCCCACCCAATTAGGCCTTGCAAGGTGATTGAAGATGAAGGATCAATTGTTTCTGTGCAGGCTCCGCTGTTGGAATGTGAGGTGTGGTCCTGACACCTGTCTTTCATTTTGGCACATGGGTGGCCCATGACTGGGGCTTCCAAAGTGTGTCATTTAATCCTGTACCAAGCCAGGCAGTGCAAACAGAGGCCTCAGTCGTCATAGCAATAGGAGAAGTTTATGAGTGCTTTTATTGTATTTTGAATCACAAAGGAGTGGGGGGTATGCATAATCTTTTAAAGATGTGAATTCTCTGGTGCTTTTGGCCTAGACCCTTATAAACAGTGATATATGTGTGCAAATATAATATTAGCATTTACATATTTGTTTGTTTTATATATATATATATATATATATATGATTGTTTCTATTTATCTGTATGTTTTTATTATTTTGTAAGCATTTTCTCCTAAACTCATTGCTCAGGAAACTTGTGGTTAAATTCCCTTACAACCTAGTTACAAATACCTACCAGGTGTCAGGGAGAGGCAGGTTATATGTCAGCCGTTAAATTACCTGCATCACATGGTGATCTGAAATACAGTCCAGAGCGGGTTCTAACACAGGTTTCCACTTGGAAACGTTGCCCTTTATCAAAACAACCAATCTCACATGTGTTAAGTAACCTCTTAAATATTACTGCAATATCTTTTCACTGTGAAAGAAAATAAACATGCCAAATTTGAAAAAGCAAAGAGTGAGTAATACTAAAACTAATTCAAAATTATGATTTGGGAGTTAGATCCCCTGTCAAAGGTGACAGAGGGCCATCTGTAAGTTCCTAGATCCCAGTATTATGAAGTCTGTCTATCTATCTATCTATCTATCTATCTATCTATCTATCTATCTATCTA
>NW_021605000.1:1115086-1200287 GCF_004785775.1 Grammomys surdaster | reverse complement strand
CTATCTATCTATCTATCTATCTATCTATCTATCTATCTATCTATCTACCTACTTTAGGTTTTTCTGAGACAGGGTTTCTCTGTATAGCCCTGGCTGTCCTGGAATTCACTCTGTAGACCAGGCTGGCTTTGAACTCAGAGATTCACCTGCCTCTGCCTCCTGAGTACTGGGACTAAAGGCTTGCATGTGGAGCCTTTATAACTAGAGAGTGGGCATACATTTTCTCAGACCCTTTGTTAATTGAGGGTTGGTGGGTGGGCTCACGGCTTTGGATCTTCAACAGCAAAGCCTTCATGCACCAGCCTTGACTTTAGTGTCTGAGGAGACATCTACCTGGTGATGATTTCTTCAGACATGCGGCAAATGAAGATTTCTTTGGTATGAGGTCAGAATGTCTGGACATCTGTCTCAATGGAACAGAGATTTGGTGCAGTTTCAGGCCTTGCCTTTTGTGCTGATAAGTGCCAATTAGAAGCAGACCTGTGTTTGTGGCAGGAGTAAAATCTGTTGATTTTTCTTCTGTCTTTTTTAGTGCCAATTCTCCACCATTTTACTGATATATATTTTGTACAAAATAAGGGGTTTCATTATGATATTTTCATACAGGCCTGTAATACACATTAATCATACAGCCTCCCCTATTACTCAATCATGTTCCCCTGGCTGTTGGTCCCTTTTTTCCTCGTTTCCTTTCCCTCTCCCTCTTCCTCTACCTCTCCTCCTCATTCTCCTCCACCCTCCCCCACTTCTAAATCAAGATTCTACAATCTTTATCTTTCTGAGTCTGGCTTACTTCTCTTAACATGACTCATACTTTTGTTCTGCAAAAGACATTTTCATTCTTCTATTTATTTAATTTGTGTGTGAATGTGTGTGTGTGTGTGTGTGTGTATGTGTGTGTGTGTGTGTGTTTGCAGGTGCCTTTAGGGGCCAAAAGAGGCAATCAGATGTCATGGAACTGGAGTTACAGGTGGTTGTGAGCTGCCTGACAAGGACCCTCAACAGCTGAAGCATCCCCTCCACCTCCAGTTTCATTCTTCTTAAGGCTGAGGAAAACGCCATTGTATAGATATCCTGATATCCTGGTAATATTTTTTGCCTTTTTTCTTATTTAATTTTTTAACATCTTATCTTAATTGTAGGGGTGTTTTAATTACACATATGCAAGTGGACATATGTGTATGTGTGTGCTTGATGTTCACGGGGGTCAGAAGATGGTGTCAGATTCCCTGGATCTGGAGTTACAGGTGGTTGTGAGCTCCTGTGTGGGTGCTGGGAACTAAGCCAAGGGCCTCTGTGCACCAGCCAGTGAGTGCTCTTAACCACTGTGTCATCTCTCCAGCTCCTTGGTGCTATTTGTTAGGAGTCAAATTCTAACAAATTATTTTCTAAACAAGTATTATATTTCGAAGTCTTTTCCTACCCATGAGTGTGGTGTTAGCACATGCTTCTTGGCATATTCATAAATCATGTGATTTCTCATAGAAGCACTGTGTCTTTTAGCGTATATAATCTTAAACGCCCTTAAAAAGAGAGCAAACCAAAAGAAGGAAGGTGCTGACTGTGTGTTGCTGCAGTCTCCTTCCTGTACAGACTACTAGGAGAAAGGAAACTTCCATCGTTCTGGGCACCTACTAGGAACTAGGCATGCGCATTCGCAAGGCTCCCTGCGTCTGAGCGTGGGAGGGTGATTCGGAAATGAAGGAACTAGGCATGCGCACTCATATGGCTCCCTGCGCCTGGGCACAGGAGGGTGATTCAGATATGAAGGAGAGGAAGAGAAGATGGAACCAACAGAAAGGGAAAACAGGACACTGGTTTCTAAAGTGTGAGCGCGCCTTTTTATTATGTCAAAATATATAGTGTAAGGTTGGCCATTTTAACCATTCCTGATTGTAAAATTTAAGCTACAAAAAATGCTACAAGCGTCTGTCAGATCCAGTGTTGACAACCACCAGTGCTAGCCTTCTTTCAAGGGTATTTGTTAGCTCAGAGCCTCTGTGAACACTAAGTAATAATTCCCCACCCCCACTCCTGCCAGACCCTCTAGTCCTCACTCTCAGACCAGACTCATGGCAGGAAGGTAGAATCCTGTAGGTTTGCCTTCGTGTAACTGGCTTAGTTTATTAATATAGGCATCTACAAATGGCTTTTCTGAGAAACACTGACTCCTTGTGCAAGGGACCTCGGAAGTCTGGTCTCTCTGCTTTGCTCTTTTTTCTCTTTAACTTCAGGTCAGACTCCTGTTTGATCATTGTAGACAGGCTCAACACTCAAGGATGAGCCTAACGGGACTTATTCCCAACCAGACGCTGAAGGACAAAGGTAAGCATCAGAGCCCTAAACACCGGTGGCCTTGGGTTCTGGGAACACCAAGGTCATTCTTTAGCCTACAAGGGTGAAGTCGTACTCTACAACATGAGAGCTGATGTTATAGCAACTGGGTTAATCTTGTCAAGGGAAGATAGAACAGTTTCTTAGTGGACATCATCACCTAACCAACCTGAGGCAACAACCAATCAGATCTGTTAGGCCACGCCCTGACCCAAACTGCTTTCTTCTTCGTAGTTTGCCCTGCCTCCCCCCACTCCATGCTATACTGTAAACCTAAATTCCACACCAGTGCCTCTAAGATCAATTTGGAATCACTGGTCTTCGTGACCAATTCGTTACCAATTTCCTTTTTAACTTGTGTGCTGGGATGCCTAAAGCTAGCCTGTTGGGTTGACCAGAGTGGAAAATTTTGTTCTAAATCATTGTTTAATATAACTTGGTGCAATATCACTGGGGGTGGGGGCCAGCTGAGATATACAAAGGGCCAGGTCTTCATTATTATTTTTTTTAAAGGCTGGATAATGTTCCATTGTATGCATATACCATGGCTATTCCCTCAACTGTCCAGGGACTGTGGGCTTCCTGACCGATTTCTATCTTTAGGTCACTGTAAAACAGGGGTAGTGGGGACAGAAATGTGCAAATATCTGTTTGAGTCTTTTCTTTCTATTCCTGGGAGAGGGGTGCTAGCAGGGGAGAGATGTAGAGGCCTGTCAACTTAGCTTTTCATCTTCCCTTTCCCGGCTCCTCTACAAAGGCCGGCTCTGTAGCACATGGGCGTGGCAGAGCCCACATCAGGAAAGGCTCCTGGGCATTTGCAATAACCCTTTTTACTTTGTTTTTATACAGGAGATGTGCACTAAGGAGAATAGAACCAAATCAAAGCGCAGGCTCTCTCTCTCCCTCTCCCGCTCCCCCAGTCCTCAGCCACCCCTTTCTCCACCCAGTCAGTGAAGACCCACCTGGCCTCCTGCGTTTATAAGGTGACTTTGCAATGTCACTGCTCCTTCAGGACTTTGGTAATGTCATTTACAATTCCCATAACAACCAACCACGCTGCTCTCCAGACTTCAGGCCTTGGAGAAGTCATTACCCTGGTGATCTTGACAGCAAGGCTTAATTCTGCTGGGCTGCCTGCTGGCGTGATCTGCTGTGAGAAACTCCCTGTGCTCTGGCAGTAAAAACAAATTAAATTAAAGATCCCCACTCACCAAAAGCCTAATTCTCATTTTTACAAAGTTTCCATTAAACAATATTGTCTTCAGAAACTATGCACACATGTTTCCCCCTTGAGAACTACATGGAAAGGCAACCCTAATAGGAGAATTATTAAATTTGCCCATTAATTTCATGTTATACCCTCTTAGCATTTATTAATGATATTAGGAAGAGTCAAAGATCTGTTCTCTTTGGATTCAGTAAAGTGTTCCTGGATTTTAGGTTCCGTTGGAGAGACATTAATTGCTGAAAATCACCGACGAGCAACATAGCAGATTAAAGGGGCGTTTGCTCTGGCGGTATGTATGAGTGGGCTGCTGTTCGTTTTTTTAACAGCATGGAAACCTTCTAGGGAGAATCTCATTTCACATATTTCCTCTTCCATTCTTTACCAAAAGTGACTCTCTACCTTGTGTTCCAGTTAGCAGTCCTTGGATGCAGTGCATCCTGTCTGGGAGAAGCAGGGTGGCTCTTCTGCAGGGTAGAAAGCAGAATGGAAGGAGATGTGTAGGTGAGTGGCCCTCTGTTGGATGTTTATTGTTTCACGTGACTATGGTGGATCAACCAGGGTCTTCCTGTCTTGGAAACAGATCCCAGCATCTCAGAAAGCCTTCCCAAGGACATGTATCTTGTCCTGTGCCTCAACATAAGCACAAGAGAACTGGACACAACAAGAGGCCAAACCCTGAGACTCCACCAGAGAGGGATACACCACGGAATTCCTTTATAGGCATTAAGGGTTTTGTTTGTGTGTGTGTGTGTTTGTTTGTTTTTTAAATGTTCACAAAGACTTTTAGATGCAAGTGCTTTTGCCTTATATTATATACAAAAAATTTGCTCGGGCTATGCAGCTTAAAAGTCACTGATATTATAAATACAAGTGATAATACTGGATACTCATTTGCTCCACATGGTAATTTGTGAGAACTTGTCCTGTGCTGGGCCTGCACTGGGCTTTGTGGTCAGACAACAATGAAAGAAAGATGGATTTTTCTCAGTGGGGGAGAAAACCAAAGGGAACAATTATAAAGACCACACACAGCCTTTTGTGGTAGCACATACCTGTAATCCCGGCCTTTGGAAGGTGGAGACAGGAGGATCAGGAGTTTAAGGTCATCCTTGGCTACATAGTAAATTAAGTTCCAGGCCAGCCTGGGCTACATGAAACCTTGTCACAAGCAAACCAACAGCAAGCATAGTGATATTAGGAGTATACATTCTAGACATTTAGGAAGATCTGTGTCTCTCTGAGAGATCTTGAAGTATGTTATCTCATTGAAGTGTGAAGTCCCGCAGTGACCAATACCCAACCCCAGCCTCTTTTCTCTGTTAAGGGTGAAGTTGATGGAAAGATTCTTGAATTGTGTAATCAGTGAAGTCACAAAATGGATTGACTTGTCATCTCCACCATTAAGGCCGAGGGTTGTTCAATTGGCAAAGTCTATGAAAATATTCCCACATCTGAACTGCTCACAGAACACCCCTCATTCCAGGCATTTTGAATGAGGGGTGCTTACTGTGTTTTGAGGTGAGCACTGAGCTTCTTGTCCACCTGTACTCTAGTTGGGTCCACCCATTGTTCGGCTCTTTGCACCTGCTGACTGGGGGCCATGCTAACAGCAGCATCTACTCTCCGAAACCCACGGTCTGCAAGTCCTGGGTGTTCAGAGGCAACTATCACCTTGAATCCCAGTGCTGGTAGCAATTGAGAAAAATACCTAAGATCTCTCTGTAAATTCTTAGTTCCGGGCAAAACAGATATAGTTCTGTTCAATATGGTTCTACGTGGGTGGTAAATGGGTCTAAGTGAGGAAGGAAAAAGCCATTTTGCAGACATTTATATTTACCAGAGGAAAAAACCCATCTGGACCTTCCAGAGAGGGTCAGAATAAGGACCTGGAGATAATTAGCACAGACGAACAGGGTTTCTTATCCCGACCCCCAATAGTGAAGTGTTTGTGCAAAGAATAATTTCCCTGGTGGGCTCTAAGATCAGAATCTCTAGAACATAGGGATCCCAGTTGTATTGGAATCTGGGAGAAATGCCTCCTTAGTATCTTAATAATTTAGCAGGGAGCAGTGGTGTTCCCAGTTCAGGTGGGTGGGGTGGTTTCACAGAAGAGCACAGCTTGATGCTCGCGGCAGATACACATTGAGTGCCCTGCTTCTGAAGCACTTGGGTTTCAGATTTCACAGTTTTTCAGAATTTGAAACATTTGCATAGGCTTTATTGGCTAAGCATCATACTCCGAAGACCTGAGGTGCACACTGCTTGGAAAATGACTGTAGGACACACGGTGCTAAAGAGCCTCCGCACTCCCAAGCTCTTCTGATTTTTTGCCTGCTTAGAGAGCAGTGTGGTTGGTTGTTATGGGAATCGCAAATGACATTACCAAAGTCCTGAAGGAGCAGTGACATTGCAAAGTCACCTTATAAACGCAGGAGGCCAGGTGGGTCAGTACTGGGTGGAGAAAGGGGTGGCTGAAGACTGGGGGAGGGGTAGACCCCTACAAAGGAAGCCAAGGGAGGAGAGAGAGGGAGAGAGGAAGCCTGTGCTTTGATTTGGTTCTTTTCCCCTTAGTGTACCTGGCCCTGCAGCCCCATGGTCCTCTTTAATCTCCTCCCTGTGTGTGCATAGCTGAGCCCTGGCTGATGGACGCAAATGCATGCACAGCAGTGTATCCTGCTCTGGTTCTTTTGTGACTGCTTCCTTTCCTCTTCTCCGTCAACTTCATCAGAGTCAATGTCTTATGTCGGGTTCCATGTTGAGCAGACACTCCGCTGCAGATGGATGGAGTGTGAAGTTCCAAGAAGTGAAGCGTGGTGGGAAACTGCAGAGCCGGACTTGAAAAGGGAGGAGGTGCCTCCATCCTGATTGGAAGTAACTGGGGCATTGGAAAGTAGATTGTTGCCACAGAAGAAAAGCATTGATAAGGCTAAGGGCTGGGAGATAGTGGTGTGGAAAGTCTTTGATGGGCAAGAATGAGGACAAGAACTGGATCCCCAGAACCCACATAAGTGCTGGATGGACATAGTAGTCACCTGTCATTCCAGTCCTAGGAAAGTGGAGACAGAGGATCCCCAGAGCAAGCTGGGCCTGGAGCAAGCTGGCTAACCCAAATAGCTGTATCAGTGAGCTCTGGGCTCAATTGAGAGATCTTGCCTTAATGAATAAGCTGGAGAGACATCCAACTTCTTCCAATATTAATTTTAGGCCTCTACACACACCTGGATGTACATGGATGCGTACCTGCACATGCATATGCGCTCACACACGTAACAGTCATACATGCACACGAACGCACATATACATACACGACCAAGGTTAGAGGCTGAGGAAATAGCTTGGCAGATTAGAGGGGACCTGTTCAAATCCCCAGCGCCCATGTAGAACCCATGAATAGTAACGCATGCTTGTGTTCCCAGTGCTGGAGTAGCAGAGACAGGTGGATCTCTACATCCCTACCAGTCCATCTAGCTGAATCAGTGAACCCCAAGACCCACTGATAGATCCGATTTTGAAGAACAAGCTGGTCCAGCAGAAGTGGCATAGGTCTTTAATCCTAGCACTTCACAGAAAGAGGTAAGCAGATCTCCTGAGTTCCAGGCTAGCCTGGTAGATAGAGCAAGTACCAGGGCAGCCACAGTCACTCTGTTACACAGGGAAACCCTGTCTTGGAAAAACAAAACAAACCAACCAAATAAATAAATAAATACCTCCACCACCCCCCAAACCAAACAAACCCAAAACGAAACAAAACAAATCAAACCCAACAACATGGTGGAGAAAGACTGAGGAGAACACCCACCTTTAACCTCTAGCCTCTACCTGCATCTGGACATCTGCTCACACTCGTGCATTTGCACTTGCATACAGGTACACGAGCAGGCACATGAGCACACACACTATCTCCTTTCAAAGCAAGGTTAGCCCTATGGAATGCATACTCGATGCCAAGAACTCTGCTTAGACGTTTTAGTTAATCCTGGTCATATGATCTTGGTCAGGCAGATAGCATATTTTTATTTTTATTTTTTGCGGGGAGCATTGGATCCTCACATGGGTCCATTGGCAGCAGAGTGAGGAGCTAACCTGGAGCCTGTATCTGGCTATTAAATCTGCTATCTCTAGTGTCCTCGGTGGGGCTTGTGTCTCTAGAGTACACCTGCTTTGCAGAGGTTCACGGTGGCTTACTGCAATGACCTGGTGCTTCCCTGGAGACTCTTAGCACCAGACTGTAAGGTGCTGACCCCACCTCGTGGATTTCAGCTACTTCAAACTGTTGCATGCGTTTGTGGTTCTCTACCTTGCCACATGTGACATGTGGATTTCAATTTCTACCATCCCAGTTCTGCCCTCACTGACTGACTGAAACGGGAGTGTTTTGTAATTGAGCACTCTCTTCTGTCTATAGCTCCAGGTTAGCCATATAAAACAAAAGATAAATCTTGAGGTCTTATCTCTTTGAGATAGTAACCATAATTGGGCTTATTTTGCATGCTTCTAGAGTGGCTTCAAAGCTGAGTTAAATTAAAGAACTTCAACTGTCACTCTGGAAGATTTTTTTTTTTTTGTACATCTGTCTGGAAAGGATTTGATCCTATGGAGGCTGTGTACCTGACAGATAGCAAATGCTACTTGGGGTGAGTGGGCTGGGACTTGGAAACTCTTTGAGCCCTTCAAGGTTTCCTTTGTAATTGGGGCACTTTGATCATGTTTGACCTGCACTTCCTTCTCCTAGAATCTCTGGTGAACAGTCTCAATCTTACATATGTGGGTGGTCATCGAAGAGGGGGAAAGCTGAGTCAGTTGTACGGGCTACTCAACAAACGTTCAGCTGTTTGGTATTGGGCCGAAACTGTTACTGACTCAGGAGGAGGCGAGCTTGTACAGGAACATAACTTAGCCACCAGAATAAGCCCACTGTTTATCTCACACACCACATTTAGGTTGCCAAATTGAGTGGATTGAGACATTACAAGATTAGTTTTCAGAGATTATCATCATGCAGAGCAGTAACTAAGAAGGAAACACTTGCCCTGAATGAGGGTTGGGGGCACCATCCATTAGGCTGGAGCTAGATCAATAAAAATGGAAGGGATTCTAGGCATCCTGTACAGTCACCATGCTCCTGAGCCAGTGCATTTGTTGCTACTGCTGTGGTCTGGGAGGCCACTCTCTAGCTTCTTCAGACTTTCACTCTCCAGGATGCTTCTGGGTCTGCAGCCTCTAACTGAAGGTGCGTCATAGGTCTTTGTTCTGAAACTTTCAGCTGCTTAGACTGACCAATCAACCACCAGGCTCTCGTGATACTTCAGTGTGAGAGTATCCAGCCTCTACTCTGTAGAGTGACCTGATAAATCTCTGTTAGATAATTTTCTTTGTATAAAAAGCATAAGATGTGTCCCTCTAGAGAATCCTGTGGAATCAAGTCTGCATGTACATATATATGGATATATTATATAATAAGCACTTTGCAAACAGTAATAATGTTGACAATAATAACAATAAATAGTAATTATGTTAATGAAACAACTTGTCTTGTCCTCGTCACAAGAACAGTTCAGAGATCAGTCTCTCCCTTGAGTGAGGGTGGGGGTTTGAGCCAGTTAGTTAAAGGAAGGGAAGGTAGGTTTTATAGCTGAGAAAGGTTTGGTCTGCACAGACTTATTTATTAATGTCTTCTGCATCCTCGCCTCTTTCCAAAAATAAAAATAATACCAAGTGGCTGCAAGTTGAGCGGGTACGAGGAAGTCTCTCAGCTGGTATGCATGTCTGATGTCTGATGGCATTGTTGGCTCAGTGCCCTGTCTCAGAGGCAAACACCATGCAGACCACGCTTGTCACCTATCAGGTTATCTAAATATTTATGGAAGAGTGGCTTCCGATGCTGCCACTAGGGACACACAGCTGTTCATGATACGGAACGTCCGTTCTACAAATTAACGTACTCTGAGACAGAAAGGAAAGTATGTTTTCTGAGGTACCCTACACTTCACTCCCTCTGGCTTTGTCTGGATGAGCTCTGCCTTTATGCTTTGTTTGAAAGACCAAGTGAAAATGGACCCCCGAGTAGCTCATCCTGTGTGCATGAAGCCACACTCTAGGCTGCTGGGATGAAAGGGGGAGTTCCAGTCTACAGCTTATGTTTCAGGCCTTAGAATTCTATCTCCACAACTTTACCCATACTATACAGTTCTCTTGTGCTATACTATTGGGGGTCATAGCCTTTAGAGCCCCTGGAAGAACAGTCCCAAGACTTCCAACACTCAGAATTCCAGGAATCTGCTGTTAAATGGAGGTGAGAGCATCCTTTTCCTTTCTTTTCCACTAGGATAAAAACGATGACCAGAAAAAATAGTCACGCATGAAGCCACACTGAATCAAGATAGCTTGGAGTTTCCATTTAGAAAGATGATTTTGACTTTTGTCATTTTAATTTTTTTCCTTTTTGTGATGGTGAGAATCAAAGCCAGAACCTCAAGGATGCTATGACCGTGTTACACCACTGAGATGTGGCCTCGCCTCAGGGTTTTTACTGAATTAGGATCTTAACTGTGTAGCCAGACTGGCCTCTAGTTCGCCGTCTACCTGTCTGAGCTTCTTGAGAGCTGGGAGTGCAGGTGAACCATTTCGCCAGGCTGACACTTTTTAATTGTAAAAATATAACAATATTGTAAGAGTACATAGAAGAAATTTTACCATTTTATCCATCTTAGTGCTTAGATTCAGGGCTACTAGGCACAAGCATTCTATTGTGCACTCATCCCCAGGGCCCACCTTAGAGCCTCCATCTTCCCAAATGGCAGATCTTCACCCACAGCTCATGTCTTCGGTCCCCATCTCTCCAGATCCCAGAACTCCACTCCTCCTTTTGGGCTCTGTAGAGTAAATATTCTAAGCACTGAACATAGGTGGGTTCATTTTGTATTTGTTCTTTTGTTAGTGATTTACTTTACCCAGTGACTGCTATCAAGGCCTATCCTTATAGCATGTGTCAGAAGTGCTGCCTGGAATGGAAGAACGACATTTATTGTGTCGATATATTGCACTTTGTTTTCCCATTTACCTGTCGACTGACACACGTGTTGGATTGTATTTTGGCTGTTTTATATGACAGTGCTATGGACATGAGTGTACAAATACCTCCCTGAGTTGTGAGCTCAGCTGTCTGAAACTGAGACATAATGTTGGACTATCAATAGCTGCCCATGTCTTCACATGGGTGAATTTCTCATCTCATGACAAAATATCTAGAAAAAAAAAACAGCTTATGGAAGGAAAGGTTTACATTTTGGTTCATGATTTAAGGATATAGGTCATCATTGTGTGGAAAGAATGCACCAGATATGTGAGGTGGTTACATGATATCCACAGTCAGGAAGCAGGGAGACGTGGATGCTATCTATGCTCAGTGCTCAGCTCAAGTTCTCTCTCTCTCTCTCTCTCTCTCTCTCTCTCTCTCTCTCTCTCGTCCAGGACCCCAGACAGCAGGATATTGCCACTTACATGCAGGTTAGCTCTCTTCCTTCCCCAATTAAACAATTCTTGGAGGAAGCTCATAGACACCCCCAAAGTGTATTTCCATAGTGACTATAAATTCAGCCAAACTGACAGTGCAGACCAAACATTACGGGTGGTGTAAAGATGATTCTCCCACCTTCTCTTTGCAAAGGAAGATTTACTTTTTTTTTTTTTTATCAACTACCAGGACAGTCTATCAAACACAGCTGTAAATGACTTCAAAAAATATATTAAGTTAGACTTGAGGCAGACCTACTGTAAGAGATAATGTCTTTGCATGCATGAAGTTCTGGTCTAAAGATAAGTCTTTTGGGGCTGGAGAGATGGCTGAGTGGTTCAAATCGCTTACTGCTTTTGCAGAGGGCCAGGGTTCCATTCCCACCATCAGTGCTGAAAACTCACTATCGCTGGGACTCCATCCCTAAAGGATCCAACTCCATATTATGGGCTCTGAGGGGTCTGCATACATGTTGAGCACATAAGCTCACACACACACACACACACACACACACACACACACTAATAAACAGATCTTTAAAAATGATAATTCTCCTGACTGCAATTGCTATTTTTATAACATCAACTCATAAGGATTTGCAGGTCTAAATGTGAGAGCTAAGGTCATTTGAAATAACATGTGCAGTCAAAATAGGGAAGAGGCCGGTTTGGCACTTGCATTCCAAGAGCCTCATGTGAAGCTCTGGAATCTTCAGTGACAGCATTCTAGTTCAAGTTAAGATGGGAAAAAACCACAAGGCAGATCTGGCTAGAGGAAACACAAAATAGTGAGTGTCAGTGTGAGTGACCATAAAAGCCTGCAGCGAGGCTGGCCTGGGTTGGGAATAGTGTTTCAGTTGGCAACTCCCCTCTCTGTCTCTGTCTTTCTGCCTCCTTGTCTCTGTCTGTCTGTCTGTCTGTCTGTCTGTCTGTCTGTCCCCTCCCCCCTCATAGAAACCAATCTGTATTATTAGGAAAAGAAAAGAAAGAAGGATCCTCTTGATTAGCATTCCACCTCTTCTGTCACCACTAGGGAAGGGAAACTCCTGTCCCTGCCACCCTGCCTCAGGCACACACTCCTCCTCCTGTTCTGCTCATTGGAGACTTTTGTCACAACTAGACACCTGACATGTCTTATTTCATCTTAAATGTTCAGGTTTCCTGCAGGGCATCATGCTACCTGGGATGCTGTATTGTTGCCATGGTGAGAAGGTCTCCTTTTGTCACAGTGGAAGTCAACAGGGCCTTGGGTCCTTCCTATCATCCTTTCTCTCTTCTGCATGCTTTTGATGATGACGACACATGTACACACATTCACCTTTGCCCCTTGCAGCAATGAATACCAAATTCCATGTCACAGAGAGGAGAACTCAGTGGGTTCTCACACTCTTACCTCAGCAGCCTGGGAACAAGACTAAAGTGCACTGACAGACACCATCTAAAGTTTCTGGCTCCAGCATGCTCTGCCTTGCCCCGCTTTCTTTTGATGATTATGGTGAGCCCATTTCTGTTGCTTGCCCCCACAGTCTGAAGTGGAAACTGGAGTATTGTAGTGAGGTTGTGATTGTGTTAAACGTGCCACAAATCTCACTGCCCCACACCACAAGGTTGGTAAAGTAGGTCATGACGAGAAGTTGCAGGTGTGAGAGGCCCCCAGTCCCAGGAGGAAGCAGAGTTCACTGTGAGAGTTTACTGAGGAGAATCTAAACATAGGCACTATTTTACAAGTGTAGGTGGAGTTAGGAATGCCTAAAAATAACACTAATCGCATAGACACCAGAAAGAAAGAGGGCTTTGGGACACAGGAGAAATTGTATCACTTGGGTCCGTAAAGGCCAGCTCTGTCTCTGTCTTATATTTTTATACCCTTTTCCCTCCTAATTTCTGTATAATTGATATATCATGCAGCTCATGAACAGTTCAGGGGCTCTCATATACCCACAGAGTTAGTTGTAAGGCCATCAGGTCTCTAATGCCTCTGGTCATCACCAGAAAGACATCTATACATAATGGCATTTACCTTCCCTTCCCTTCAATTCCCCCATACCTTCCCAGTCTCTCTCGCCCATTGGACACATTTCATACACAGGTGGTGGCAGTCACAGGCTTCAGAGCTTCAGTGAACACTGAATTAGAAAACACTGGCTGGCTACATCGCTAGAACCCATACTGGGCTCTAGCTCTGCTTACAGGTTTTGGTAAATTGATAGATATGCAGCCTCGCTTTATTTCATGTTTCTGCCTAAAGTACCTTTTAATTTACTTATTGTTGAGTCATTAGCACTGAACTTCTGGCCAACAGTACTGTAACCATAGGCATAGCTTGTATTCACCTCTGTAGGGAACACCACAGCTTTCTTATACTTAGGAACATGAGACTTTGACACCGTGCCTGGGCTATTAAAAGCAGTGAAGTCATTAACAAATCGTATAAAAGTGAGGACTGGAGAGATGGCTCTGTGGGTAAGGGAGCTTTTGCTGCTCTTGTGGAGGACCTACGTTCAGTTCTGAGCACCCATGTTGGGTTGCTCACAATTGTCTGTTGTCTAGGAGATATAATGCCCTCTTCTGGACTCTGTGGGCAACTACACTCACACATTCGCATATACACATATATTGAGAGTATAATTTTTAGGATTACTAATAAGTTTTTTTTTTGAGTAGGTGATTTGCAAATATGGAACTGATGGACAATAAATATTTATTGTATGTGTCTCTTGAGTGTCTTCTTTCTCTGGGCACATTGCCAGGCGTCCATGTTGCAGCAAGTCATCCACAAATCCATTCCTTTCTTATTGCAAAGAACATTCTGCTTTATGGAGATAGTATATTTTATGTGTACATTAATGAGTTGGTGAGCATTTAGGTTGCTTCCACTTTTTGGCTATAAACATGTACAGGAATTCACTGAGTGGTTAAGAGTATTTTCTCTTTGTCAAGGAGACCTGCGTCTGGTCCCCAGTACCCATGTCAGGTGGTTCCCCACCATCTGTAACTCCAACTCCCAGGGATCAAATGAACTCTTCTGATCATGTGAACAACTGCACCCTCATGGGATACACTCAGACAGACACACAGACATACATATACACAAAAATAAATCATTTAAAAAATAAATGCATTGAAAAAAATTTTCATTATGTATGTAACCAAAGGTGACATTTCTGGATCATATGGTGAATTTGTTTGTGGTATTTATGGGTCATAGAGAAACTTGGCTTCAGCTCTGGAGAAACTGTTTACAAGGCAGTTACACCGGGGATCTCCAGTAGAAAGGTTTCTGAGAGCCCGGTTTGCACTTATTATCTGTCTTTGATCACAGCTGTCCTCCTGAGGACAAAACAGTTACTCACTGCATTTCTCTAACAACTTATGATGTTATGTGGTGTGTGTGTGTGTGTGTGTGTGTGTGTGAATTTATGTGTATCAGCATGTACTGGTGTATACAGAGGCCCGAGGTCAACATGATATCTTTCCTTGATTGCTCCACCCTGTTTTTCTGGACAGTGTTTCTCATTGAATCTACAGCTCACCAATTCTGCTAGGTTGCAGGTCATTGATCTCATGGACCTTCCTGTCTCTGTTACCCCAGTGATGGGGTTAAATTTTAGGGTGCTTCACCTGGCTTTTTAGTGAGTGTTGGGGATCTGAATACAGACCCTTTACTCACTGAGTCACCTTCCCAGCTTGGAATTCTAGTTGTTTTTTGTACCAGTTACTCCTAGGCAGTCTGGAAAATTTAATATGTGGACGGTCCTCTTCTTCCTCTTCTTGTTATTGTTCTTCTCTACCACCAGTTCCTCTTCCTCCTCCTCTCCCTCCTCCTCTCCCTCCTCTTCCTCCTCTTCCTCCTCCTCCTCTTCTTCCTAATGATAGTCATTCTGGGTGGGTGCTGTGGAATCTCAAAGTAGTTTTGATTTGCATTTCTGCAATGGCTAAAGATGCTGAATGTGAATGTTATGTGCGTATTGTCCTCTTGCTAAATTTTGGAATCCTTTGTGGATTCTGCTTCTCAGTCCCTGTCAAGTGGGGACACCCCTTCTGTGGGTCTTTTCACTCAGAGCTTCTTGAGTCCTTTACAGAGTCCCTGCCTATGCCTGTGTCTTGAATTGTGTCTCCTGTTTTTTTTTTTTCTTTTTATGCTTAAGAGTCTTACATTGAGGTTTTGAGTTGATATATGAGTTTAAAAAACAACTTAATGTATTCTAAAAAAATCCTTATGCTTTACTATTTTGTTGATTAACTTTACACATTTCAAATTTACTTTCATCTGCAACTTATTTATTTAGCAAAGATACATATCTGGCAGGCTATCTAATCTATCTGTCTATCTATCTATCTATCTATCTATCTATCTATCTATCTATCTATCTATCTATTTACCTACTTATTTTTCACAGGACTATGTTTTTCTCAAAGGACTATCATACATCTTGTGATGTATCTCTTTTCCTCATGGACTTCCTGGCACATTCTGGTTTGTTTTGTTCTGTTTCTGTTCTGTCTGTTTTGTTACAGTGTCTATAAGTCCACTCCTGTCCTCTCATCACACAGCTGAGATTTCAGATTCTGTAATGGGTCTGTATTTAGCCTCTGGAAACACTAGCATCTCTTTTCAACATTTTCCCTGCCTGTTCTTAGTCTCAGGGGCTTTTGCAGGAGGCCATACCTGGATGATTGGACCACTTTCTGTCTTATTCTCAGGTTGGAATCTAACTTTTCTTTTTGACTGTACCTAAGCCTGGAGGCTTTACCTCATCATCTAAGTATGGGTCACTGCTCAGCTTCTGATCTGTTTTATCAGGGTCTGAATATGCAGGGGAGAGGCTAGAGAGATCATCAGAGGTTCCAAGTCACCACTTAATATCACTGCTGCCATTCTGAACACTGTTGTCACCATTACTACTGCCATCGCTTCCCCCAGTCCCAACTCCTGTTCCTCCGTCTCTCTCCCTAACCCCTACCACTGCTTCTATTAAAGGCAGAGCGAGCCAGGCACTGTGTTAAGTATTTTAATGTAATTTTCATTTAATATTTGCACAGTGCTAGAGATTTAAAATGTATTGTCTAGCTAATCTTTTCATAGTGCTAAAGATTTTAAATATATTATCTGTTCTGTCTTTATGGAGCACTAGAGGTGGGGGATATTTTTCTTTTCTCACAGCTGTTGGTGGGCACTGTATCCATTCTACTCTCTAACACGTCCCTTCCTGTTATTGGCCACTTTCCAGTCTTTGACCAGGAGCCCTAGAATCCAGACTTCCTAGGGGCTTCAGCAGACAAATTGCTGTAGGAGTGTTTTTATTTCCAAAGTTGTAAACTGCACCAAAATAGATTTTATACAATTTACAATGTGTTTGACAAGCAAACAGGTTGTTGCTGCCAAATTCTGATATTTAATTGAACTTGTATTTGAGTACTGGGGGCAATAAATACCCTACCAGTGGGTGAATAAAGCAGTAATAAAGGCACAGGAGATCTCCTGGGAAGGTCAAAGGGCACGAAGCATGCAGGTTTCGGGTGCTCCACTCTCTTGGGTCATTTGTGGAAATATTTCCGAAGGGCTGCTAAGGAGCTAAGGGACTCATGACCACTATTCAGATAGCCATCAGGTAACAAGGCAGCTATGACTTATATATGTGTAAAAAAAAATCCACGTGGGAGAGAAAGCATGTGATGTTTGTGTTTCCAGTCAGGTTTGATGTGCTTAATATGATGAGCCTCAGTGTTGTTTGTATGTCTTCAAATGATATAATTTCACTACTTTTTATGGCTGAGTAAAACTCCATTGGCTGCGCACGCCCCTTTATTGTATCCGTTCGCCTGTTGATGGCTGTAATGTTAGTTACTCGTCTGGTTGCCATGACAAAATACCTGGCAAGAGGCAAACTTAAGGGAGGAGGAGGAAGAAGAGTTTATTTTGGTTCCTATAGTCTGTCATGGAGGGGAGTCCCAGCTGCAGGAGGTTGAGGCTGCTGATCACAGTATGTGCTGCAGTCAGGAAGCAGAGGGAGGGGGGAAGGGGAGAGAGAAATGCTAGCAGCAGCTCGCTTTCCCCTTTCCATTCATGGTGGCCTTTGTCTATAACTCCAGCACCAGGGGGTCCTATATCTCGTTCTGGGCTCTGCATGCGTATGGTGCACAGACATGCATGCAGGCTATGCATACTCATACATATTAAATAAAATAAAGAGTCTGAAATACATCGCTGTCCACTCCTACTGTACAACACAGTCCTTGTCTAATTGAAATTCTGTACTCTGTGACCCTGTGACCTTCATCTCTTCAATCACAGAGTCTGTAAGCCCCTGTAACCATCTTTCTAGTCTTTGGTTCTATGTCCTCAACTGTCCTGTTTGCATAGATGAGATCATGTGACATCGCTTCATCTCACTCAGCACATGCCTTTGTTTCAGGACCATTGATGAATGGACGAACAGGTGGACAGTAGTGGTGGTGATGATGATGAAGGTAAGACTCATTCAATTTTTTACTAAACTTTTTATTGATTCCTTGTGAATTGCACCTCATGCATTCCAATTCCACTCATCTCCCCGTTTTGTCACATCTACCCCCAAAAGGAAAAAAAATCTGATTGTGGAAGCTGTAGTGTGTCACGGTGTGTCCCACAGTATACCCCTTTGTCCACATCTCTTTACTTGTAAATGTTCATTGCAGTGAGTCACTGGTCTTACTCAAGGCCTCTGGCTCCTGACACCCTATCAATAATAGATCTCCATCGGGACTCCTCTCCAATATCCCAACATTGCCCTGTTTCATGGAGATCCTGAGGCCTGGCGGGGGTCTTCTCCAGTGTAGCCTGCCTGCAGGGTCCACATGGCACACACTGGGGGTCATATCGAGCTAACCCTATCGGCAGGTGCATGTGTGAACAGGCTGGAAGAGTGTGAGCAAAGGAAAGCTAAACCTGGAACTTGTCTGCCTTGCAGTTGAGTGGGTGAAGAAGAGAGGTCCTGAGAACTGGAGATCTGGTCCTGCCCCTTACCAACTGTGGCTTTGGGTGAGCTAGCCGGGGCAGAGCTGGGGACCTCAACCTGGTGGTGTGGGTGTGGGAGAGCTGACTGGCTAACTAGCTCAGCTACCACCCAGGCCTAGATCCAGTACTTCTCCAGCTGCTCAAACACAAAAAGTTAGCACATAGAGTGGGGTTTAACCGGAATGTATTTCAGCCACATGAGGTATAACAAAACTCAATGAGCAAGCAGCTTGGGGTATATGATACCGGCAAGAGCCACAGTGGAATACTGCACCCTGAATTCTAACCTAGATATTTGGAAAACTGAAGGAAGGAGAGGGCTGGAGGATAGGGGAGGAAAGCAAAGGAGCTACGGGTCACAGTGAGGCCAAGAGCTATTTTGGTGGCTGTAATTAAAAAAAGCCAGGGTGGAAAAGGAGGAAGCTGTGGTCAGAAACAGGGTGCTTGCATTCATGACCCTGGAGGTGGTGTTGAGGACCAGTAGGAAGGAAGAGTCAGGAAAGTCCCTGGAGAGTAAGCAGTGAAGACTGAGAGCCTCAGTGTGTTAGATAAAGTGTGTTTCATATACAAAACTTATTTTCTTTGCCTTTTAAAAAGCCATTTGGAAAGTATGCATCCTGTTTTTATTTCTATCATTTCTTATTTTGAGGCTTAAAAACCACATCCTCAAACACAGATTTCCCCACTTATCTTTATCAAGAATGGAATAAAATCCCCCTGGGGACAATGAGGAAACAGCGCTTTCTCCTAGTCTTACAGTCTCCTTAGATCCCTTGTAGTACATTAGCCTTGCAGTAGTATAATTAGGCCTTTATTTTTATGCTGTGCGTCTCCTTTGTCTGAGCTGGGTTTTATCCCATCATTCTGCTGTGTGGTCACAGAAAGCAATCATCTAGACTTTTAATTTTCTTTGTTCTTGTTTTGGTGGTCACTGCCAGGGTCTTCACAGTCCAGTGTCTTGTGTTTGACTTACTCATCTTTGGTTAAATCAGGTCTCTGCATATTTTTAGGAGGTAGTCAAACAAGGTATGATGGTACACACTGCAATCTCATCATTCAGGATGCTGAGGCAGGAAGATTTCGAAGACTTATTCTTAGATATCTGTCATAGATGCTGATTGTGTTGATGGTGGTGCTGCTGGTGGCTGTGGTGACAGTGAAAACAAAAACGACCACAATCTCTATCTTCACTTGAGTTTAACTCTAAAATCAAATATGAGACAAGGGTTTGGGGATAAAATTGTCTGTGGAAAATGATTCCAGCAAGCAGAAGAGAAGAGGGAGACAGCAGAGCTGAGAAGAACCCCAAGGAGTCATTCTAGTTACTTTGTAGCAATTTATATCAATGTCTGTTAGAAACCAGGTTATCCCTGCAGCTCAGGGACAGGAGGCAAGGACATTTATATGCAACTGTAATACTCTTATATTCAGCTACATCTGGGCACAAAGGAACAATTCCTGAGGTGTTGCAGAAGACGTGGGAGAAAAGCAGTATGGGGTGGATGGGCTCAGGGACTGTACAATGGAGGTTCAGCTAAAGTTATAGAGGCTGGGCTGGATACTTATGTGGGTGCGCATGCGTGCGTGCATGTGTGCTTTGTAAACTTGACATGAAATAGGAACATCTGGGAAGAGAGCGCGTTAATTGAGGAAACACCTCTATCAAACTGCCCTGTAGGCAAATCTGTGGGCGTTTTCTTGATTAATGGTTTAAGTGGTGCCACTCCTGACCTGGTGGTCCTGGATGACTTAAGAAACCAGGCTGCAAAAGCTATGGAGTGCAAGCTAGTCAGCAGCATACCTCCATAGTCTTTGCTCATTCAGTTTCTGCTTTGACTTCTTACTCTGACTTTTATTTACGATGGACTGTTAGCTGAGATAAACTCTTTGCTTCCCCCATAGTTTTTGGTCATGATTTTATTGAAGCCATAGAAACCTAACAAGGACAACACTAATAGCATCTATTATAATAATTGACTTTTATCTCAGTCCCCGTGTGCTAGCTCATATATACTTTATGGTATCCCTGTGAGTCAGGTAAAGATGGAACGGCTTTCCAAGTTGTCTTTATATGAACACTACTGATGTATCATCCCCCTTTCCAAAGAGATGCTATGATGTGTAGACCCATGGAACAGTTTTTTTTTCTTCAATCTTTCTCACTTTCTGTTTTATGTGCCAACTTGATACAAGCTGGAGTTATCAGAGCAAAAAGACCCTCGGTTGAGGAAATGCCTCCATGAGATCCAGCTGTAAGACATTTTCTCAACTAGTGATCAAGGTGGGGAGAACCCAGCCCATTGTGGGTGGAGCCATCCCTGGGCTGGTAGTCTTGGGTTCTAGAAGAAAGCAAGCTGAGCAAGCCAGGGAAAGCACGCCAGTAAGTAACATCGTAACATCCCTTCATGATCTCTGCATCAGCTCCTGCCTCATGACCTGCTTGAGTTCCAGTCCTGACTTCCTTTGGTGATGAACAGCAATGTGGAAATGTAAGCTGAATAAACCCTTTCCTCCCCAACTTGCTTCTTGATCATGATGTTTGTGCAGGAATAGAAACCCTGACTGAGACACCTTCCTAAATAGTGTTGTCAACCACTGGGAAATTTTTAAAAAAAGATTTATTTATTTATTTCTTTATTTATTTATTTATTTATTTATTTATTTTATATGAGTACACCATTGCTGTCTTCAGACACACACCAGAAGAGGGTATCTGATCCCATTACAGAAGGTTGTGAGCCACCATGTGGTTGCTGGGAATTGAACTCAGGATCTCTGGAAAAGCTGTCAGTGCTCTTAACCACTGACCCATCTCTCCAGCCTGGGAAAAATTTTTTCTATAGGTGTTGTGGTAATTCATGTAATAGCAACACCAGGGAGAAGGAGGCAGGAGGATTGCTGAGAGTTCAAGGCCAAGAATAGGCTACACAACAAGACCATGTCTCAGAAAACAAAAACAAACCCCTACAAAAGAAATGACACTTTCAACTGACCGTTCTCATTTCCAGACTCTGATACTCTTTGGGTCTGCAATGGACCTATTTGATTTTAAAAACACAGTTCCTTCTCCGTTAGATTGCCCTTCTTCCTTTGTTGAAAATCAGCTGTGAGTTTATTTTTAGACTGTTTTGCTACACTGATTAAATCATCTATGTTGTTGCCAACACCACTTGATAAGTATAGCTTTATTTTCAATGAATGAAAACACATTTTGAATAATTTTGCACTGCTGCTCTAACTTTGTTATTCTTTCTGAATGTTGCTGTGGTTGCTGTGGAGGTCTTCAGACTCTCCAAGGATGATAGTTACTTTTTATAATAACATCTCTGGGACCTTGTTTGAGATACATTGAATACATAGATACATTTAGGAGAGCTGACATTTTTCTGACAGGCATTTTGTTCTATGATCATGTTATATCCCTTTATTTTAAGGTCCTCTTGATTCATCTCAATAATGTTGTGTAGTTTTTTTTCCAAAGTACAATTCTTTCAAGTATTTGTCACAGTTACTCCCAAGGATTTCCTATTTTGTGATGATGCTTCAGACACTGGCTCCAGTTTGGTGCTGAGGGGCATGAGAAGATGGGGTTCTATGACCTCCAAGTCTCCACCTGCTCACGACTGCTCTCGCTGTTCACACGTTTTATGATGATGACTCTGTTTTTAATTTTATTTTAGCTGCACATTGTTAGCACACAGACACAAAACTGGTTGTTTCATATTCATTTTCTATGCTACAAATTTGATACACGTCCATGTGAGTTTTAATAGTCTCTTTTGTTTTGTATTTTATACATAGATGATTTTATTTAACAATTGGCTAGACTGGCTGGCCAGCAAGCTCCTGGGATTCTTCTGTGCCCTTCTCCCCAGTGCTGGGATTACATGTGTTTGGATTTTGCATGGTACCAAGTTTTCAAGCTCAGGTCATCACGGTGTACTAAAGGCACTTTCCCAGCTGAACCATCTCCCCAGCTCTCTTGACTGTAGGCCTTAACTCTAATAAGTGTTCTCAAACACTTCAATCCCCCTTCTAGCACACTGTCCAAAGGTAGGGGAGAAAAGATGGTAAATAGGACAAGAGGATATGGACCTGTTCAGAAGTAGTTCTTTGGGGGAGATTCAAATCTCTGTTTGTCAGGATACCAACAGTCTAGTTCAGCAGTGTCAGGATACCAACAGTCGAGTACAAAAGTCTCACCAAACATGAATCTCCAACAGCAGCACAATCCAGCAGAAACTGCCAGGCCTCCGCAGGGACCAGGATCAGCCAGAATGCCAGGAGAAGTTCTCTGCAGTGCATCTCTCAATGAAGTGAAGATCAGCAAAGCAAATGAAACATTACAAGGCTGACTATGCGAGAGCCTCATCGCTGTCTGTTGAGTCCCAATTAACTTAACTACTTAACAGTAGTTCTGGTCACTGTCCCTGAGATGCCAATAGGAAGCTCCATAGCTGAGACTTAAGTTCCTGCTCCCGATCGGCACTTCTCCCCCCTCCCCTCCCAACTCAGCCTACCCTGCAAGGAACAAGTAATGCTACCACACAGCTGCAGAAGCCTGGAATCTAAAAGCTAATCTGCATAGCTTCTTCTCTATCTTTCACTCAGGTTTATGAATGAATTATACTATTTCCCCTTTCTAAATATATTCCAACCACAACCATTTTTTTTCTATTATTTACTGCTACCATTCTAATCTAAATTTTCATCGTTTCTTATCTAGGCTAGTAGAATGAATTCTTAACTTGGTCTCGAATTCTTACTCCCTCATGAATCTGTAATCCACACTGTGGCCAGTGTACTTCTCAAACTATAAATCTTGAAAATCCATATTACCCTAACTTATAATCCAAGCAAACCATTTGTGCGTGGGTAGCAATGATCTCTTTACTCTCTTGTGGGACAGCAGATAAACACGGTGGATGAGATTTACCCGGAGTTTATGTAACTTTATTAAGAGATGATTGTGAGCTACTTGAGCAAGGACTCGAAATGAGAAATGAGAGAGGATAATGAATTCTCAGGAGAGAGAATGCATAATATTGCAGGCATGAAAATGAGCTTGCAACATACACGTCACTAGAATTGTATCTTAATTGTGCAGTGATCCTTGTATGAGTTTGTGTCCTGAGGAAGGACGAAATGAGTAGTGGAGGCTTATGGACAAGTGTGTAATGGATGTTGGCTGTGTGGCAATGCGTACCTTGGGGGGGACCCAATAGAAAGATAAGTAGGATTTTGTCTCTGTTCTTAAGCACCTACCAGAGTGTTTCCGTCTCGTAAGTTGTATATCCCTTCCCCCATACCTACCCCAAGAGGCCCAATCACTTTCCTCTTTTCTGCTAACAGTCTTGAGCATGGGTATGTTGTCAGTTGCCTTAGGAAAAGAGTGAATGAAAAAAATCCAAGAATTTGTTCAAGTCACATTCAACATAAGGGCACAGACAGCTTACCAGAATCTTTGGGGATTTTTAAACTTCCTCAAAACAAAACCGAAGCCAGGACCTGACTTAAGTGCTTTCTGTTTGCAACCTGTCACTCAGAATGCAAACAAGGCAGCAAAGCAAGTTTATACCTTTGAAGATGGTGTGGAACCAAAGCTGAATAAGGAACAGAAAACCGGAGAACTTAGAAGATGAAAGAAGGTACTGGCAGGTAGTAGAATCAGATAAAAGGGTTTCCTACAGGTGGCAACACTATCAAAGGTAACATTGTTGCTGATGGACCAACAATTTGCCATTTTTCTTTAAAGGAGTGTTAGCCATTCCAGCCCTGTGATGCCACGTAAGACCCTTGAGAGCCTGGCTTTGCTCTAATGTTCGTGAACACACATACACATGCACACACACACATGAGTGAACATGCACACACATCATTCATTTACACATACTTTTCTCTGAAACATGACTTTATAAGTAAGTCTTCTTAAGTTGTGCCAGTGTGAGGCTGGACACCCCTGTGGTTTTCATGCCCCATGTGAAATGGAGTCTATGGGAAGTCACAGTTTTCATACTAGAAGAGTCCTCAGAGACTAGATTTGCAGGGCCTGTGAAAGCAGTGGGAGCCTTTCCCAAGTTACAAATGGTGTTGCAAAATCAACATGTGACTAGCAAGAACAGCAGAGAGGAGATGGGGACTTAGGGGGCAAAGAACCCCATCTTCTCACGCCTCTCAGTACTGAGCTGGAGCTGGTGTCTGAAGCACCATGCAGAACACTCTGGAGCTGGAGCTTCTCAGCTGCTGACTTAGTCCTATTGTCTCTGTTAGAGCTTGGAGTTACAGTGATTTGTTCAGGCACCATATCATAGACAGAGATGGGCTAAGCATCATGTCACCTGCCTCATGATGTAGCCAAGGGGTCATTATACCCCTCAGTGCTCTGCTGTCGTTCATTTGGTTAGGGGAATTTCTTTTTAGGGACACAGGGGGATTGAAAGGCTTGTTGGGAACCAAGGAATGATCTTGGAAATGATTTCAATGGCTGAGAAAATGGCACATGGCTCTGATACCCAATGATGGGCTATAAGGAAGGTGGGCCAGGAGCAGAGCTGGCTCCAAAGCCAAGCTGAAGATGCGTGCAGTCCCTGATTGATGCTCTTCTCTTGAAGATGCCTCCTACAACGGAGGGGACCCCTGCCAGGTACAGTGTTCCAGGATTGTGATTGACATTATAAGCATTTCCTGTGAGACTCTGAGTTAGATAAATCAGCAACACCCAGGCTTCAAATCGACCAACTTCACTGCAGTCCAGACCCCATGTCCCTCTGAGCATGCTCTAGAATGATTTTGAGACTGTAAAATTCTGGCTGTCTTTACCACGTGCCACTTCTTCGTCTGTAGTCTGAAATCACCACCTGCAGCTCCCAAGTCAATGGGCTGTGTGCTTCTCATAGGTGTGAGCCTCAGATTTTATCCTTGCCTCCCCTGTGCTGGCACACTGATCTGTATGTGATCATAACATCAAGACCTGAGGGGAGTGTTGTTAAGTGTTGCTGAGGAGAGTGATGGGAAGCAAGCCTGATGTTTTTGGAGAGAAAAGTAGTTAGACAAATACCCTCAGCTATAGGTCATTCTAGGGCCTCTCCTTCCCGTGCTTCAGTTTCTTCGGCTGCAAGGAGAGGAAGGCAGAAGGCAATTTCTATGGTATCTTCCAATCTGGCACCACACATATCTTTCTCATTGGCTCAATAACAGTGCCAACTATTGTGTTTGAGGGTGTCCCAGTTGAGGCTCAGCACAACACTCTGCAGTAGAGAGAAGACACTTAAATAAGAAAATCTAAAGGCAAAGAGATGAGCATTCCTAAGTTCATGAAATCAATAAGGGATGGAAACCACATTCAAAGTCAGAGGCATGTGACCTTGAAGCTCCCTCTACAGATGCAGTTCTACCAAGTAGGGATGAGAAAGGACAGGGATGGAGAAGAGCTACAGTGATGGATAAACTCACTCCTGTTACTTCTTCTCTACCTCACCTGTCCCAGGGATCTCAAGCCTTTATCAAGGCTTTGATAATTTCCAAGGATGGAAATCTCATCTCTCTTTACTCACACAGAAGGAGCCAGTTCTAATAACTGAAGAGTTCTTAAAATGTCTCCTCTTATATACCCTACATCTGGGTCTTGGTTCTGACTATTTAAAATGGGCTTGAGGAGTGAAGAGCCCCTGAGCAGGGCTGGCGAGGTGGCTCTATGGTTAAGGCCTGAGTTTGATCCTCAGGACTCATTGGTTGGCAGGGACAAACTGAGAGCCATAATGTTCTCTAGTGGTCACATGTGCAACATGGCCACTCACTCACTAACCAACCAACCAACCAACCAACCAACCAACCAACCAACCAAAAACTAACTGACTAACTCATTGCAGTTGAAGAAATCTATATAGACAAAACCAACCAGATTTCAAAGGTGATCTACATGCTTTGCAAAAATAAGTTAAACTGAACTTGGGTTTTTGGCTATTCTTGTAAATGTCTGTATTAAAGAGAAACAGAACTTAAGGCCAACCCGTGAGAAGCAGCAGCACATGTAAATTAGACAACTAGGATGTTTCTCCCAGGGTATAATTGAAAAAAGCACATTGAAACATTCTCTTTGTTTTGTTTCCGTGGCTATTTCATAGTGTCCCACAGTGTTTCACAGTGTCCCACAGTGTCCCATAGGGCTCCTGGGACAGATGAGGTAGAGAAAGAGTGACAGGAGACTACCTTACAGTGTCCCACTTACTATGGATTACCTTACAATGTCCCACAGTGTCCCATAGTGCCCCTCAATGTCCCATTCTGTCCTGAAGTGACCCATAGTTTCCCATAGTGTTTTATTGTGTCCTTCAGTGCCCCATAGTACCCCACAGTGCCCCATAATACCTCATACTGTTTCATAGTTCCCCAGAGTTTCCCATAGAGTATCATAGTGTTCTATAGTACCCCGACCTCGGTTAAACCTTCTGGTTGACTTCTGACTTGGAGTTGTTTTATCCTTGAATTGTTTACTTGCACAGGTAAAATTCTAATTTTCCCTGTGCCTCGGTTTTCTTTTTAAATTAGTTCAACTCTTCTGACCTCTTTGTAATGTACCCTTTAAAAGGTCGTTCGCATGCAGCTTGGACAGTTCACAGCAGACCACACGGTTCTACAAGGGGGGGTGGTTATTCAGGGCAGAGAGAAGAGAGCGAGAGGAGAGAGAGCAGAGAAGTAGAGGAGTAGAGGCTGGCCATGACCACGTGGAGAGAGGGGGAAGGGAAGGGAGGAAGGGAGAGGGGACGGTGAACCTGCAGGCGCGGGGTCAAGGGACTAAGAGAAGCAAGAGAGTGAGGAGGGGGCAGGCAGCCCCTTTTATAGTGGGCAGGCCTACCTAGCTGTTGCCAGGTAACTGTGGGGAGGAGCATGCCTGGGTGTTGCCAGGTAACTGTGAAGGTGGAGTTTAGACAGAATACTAACATCCCCACTTCATCTGCTGCTACCTGCCATCACTGAGCGCGTAATTTAACATGCTGCTACAATCCCCGTCCTGTGCTGCCGCTGCTGCGAGGCTTGCCAAACTTCCACCATGTGAGCTGAGCTGCTGCTGCTGCCCGTGTGGTACTCTGCCACATGGGCTGGGTAGCAGGACAGGCACATAGACCCCCCAGTTCCACATTTCCTGATACCAGACTGCACAAACTCTCATACACACACCGGTATTTTTAATTGGTAAGGAGTTTCTTTTTGGCTTGAGGGACCCTGAACACCCGGTTAGCGCCTGGCCAGTGCTTCCTGGACTAAGAGTTTGGCTTTTCATGGCCCCACTGAGGCCCCCAGATAGTCTCGTGATGATCTGATTATCTGGCCTGAGCCTGATTTTTCGTTGCCAGTTTGTTCTTTCCGGACGTCGAATGATAACTTGGTAATAGCCATGATCACCCAATAGGCACGTTGTCTTCATCCGTACCCATAGACACATACTGCCAGCAGTCTGATAACTGGAAAGAAATTCCCTATACCCCTTTCCATGTGTTCTGCCTGCTCCCCACCCAAGGTTCTGCCTCACACCTCTTTCTAATTTTTCTTTTTAATTAAACCAAAATGTGGGTGGGGCCTAATGCTGCTTCATATAAGGGACGAGAAAGTAGGGAAAAGGAAGGAACCCAGGAACCCAAAAAGCTAGCCATTCCTAGGAAGGATAAAATCTCTTCCTTTGTAGAAGGAACAGTTAGAGACTGAATCAGGTTCTTTCTATCTAAGGTAATAGCCTTGTGGGTGATGACGTGTAACTTCCCAGGTGCAGGTGAGCAAGCGAGACAGGTGAATTCTGGGAGTGGTTGCCTCAGTAGCGATGCAGAAGTCGCCTGGCCCCTGACTGTGACATCACTGGGTTCAGACTTATACTTCCTGTTGGCAAAAGGGATTGGAGTGTCATAGAGGTTATAAGAAAGATCTGCTGTGCTAGGCTTCTAGGCTATTTTTAAGGAAGGGACCTGGGCTTCAAACAGATCACTCTTAAACAGCAAGGTTTCAGTGAGTCTCCTATGTGAGGCTTCTCAGCGCTTAGTGTGGCTTCATCTTTCTCAATTTCTGCTTCTCAGAAGCCATCAGGGGACTTTCAAGCTGTATCAAAGCATTAAGCTGCAGAATTGAATCTGAACAGACCCATTTTTCTTGGGTCAATATCCTTTTGGAGGTAAGGATGCATGCAAGACTCATGGATTTCCCTCAGTGTCATGAGTGACCTGAGTTCAATTCCCAGCATCTACATCAGCCAGCTCACAACTGCCTGGAACTGTCACAGAACTGATGTTTCAGCCACCTCCTCAGGTGTATGCACAGAGCATACATACATTCACATAAGCAAATAATAAAAACAATAAACTAAGGTTTTCCTTCACACAGGTGATACTTCAGATAAATTCTGCAAGTACTGTCATGCTTCACCATTGCTCTCTGAGTTTAAAGACACTCAAGGTGGCTTTCTACATCTTGATCTCTGGTAGCCACTGGAAAACTGATAGACTATCGCTGGCGACATGACTTGCCCACATGGCACACGAGGCAGTGTTGTATGACTTTGGCTGAGTCTCTTGTTCTCTCTATTGACTGATGTGGGCTTTGGCATAAGGAATACCAGGATGATGACAGTACTCTTGGTCTAGAGACCTAGGGGAACATCACTCAGAAAGCAAGCAGATTACTGCAGGAAGGAACTGCCTCCTAGTGTGCCAAGCAACTGGGTTTCAGACGAGGTATTCTTCCACATGACAAAGCTGGAGTTCACTGAACCGATTTGATTGAATCACAAATCACAAAAGAAAGCTCATTTCTATAACGGTACACATTTTCTGAGAACCAGGTATCTGGAGAACACCATGCTCCAGGAATTCATAAAAACATCGATTACAAAAACAAAACAAAACAAAACAAAACAAAACAAAACAAAAAAAACATCGATTACTCTCGTTGTGTTCAGTAGCAGATGGGCATATAGACAGACCGGAAACCTTGAACTGGGTGCCGAGAGACTCAGGCTTCAGTTTTGGCATCGACAACAGTGAATGACCTTAATTAACCTCAGCTGCTGAAGGACGTGTTTGCGTATTGATTTTCCAGATCCTTCCAATGTAAGTTGATATTGCCAGTAGGATTAACTTCTACTGATCAACGCCTTGATATGCCAGGAATGATGCTGGATTGTCTGTATAATTTCTTAATTTGATTTTCATATTAACATTATGAGGAAGGATTCAGTTTTATTAAAAATATAATTTACATATTCAAATTAGATATATTTAATGTTTATCATATATTTTGACATATACTAGTGAATACATATGTATATATAAAATGTCTGGTGGTTGGTTTCAGTGTCAACTTGGCACAAATTATAGACTCACCAGGGCAGGGAGCCTCATCCTGAAGAACTGTCTTGATTGCTTACATTGATTCAAGGGGCTGCATGCCCAGGTGTGGGCAGTCCCTTCTGGTTGAGTAAGTGGGCAGTCCCTTCTGGTTGAGATGATTGATGACTTCTGTCTCTCAACAGCTTATACAGAACCCTTTGATATTATGAAAGCTAGCCAGCATGGAGGGAACTTCTTGGTTAGTATCAACTTCTCTGTCCTGTGGCTAAAGTGTGTGGTGTCTTTAGCAATAGGATCTTACAGTCAGGTTCTAGAGGGCAACTGAGAGCAACGTCATGGAGGAGATGCAGACAGTGAAGGGCCCAAAAAAGGGCAGCCTTCATATCAGAAACAGGATGCCATTCTTGAAACGAGTCACATACATGAAGATGGGAGTGACACTTTCGTGATCAGATGTAGCTAGCACCTCTGCACAAGTGGAATGTCTCTGATACAGACAGAATTGATGCTCCTTGCGCACTCTCTGAATGAATGGACACATAAAGTGTAGCAAGGAAAGATGCAGCAATGTATCAGGAACTGTATCACATTAACCCCAAACCTAGCTGAAGTCTGAACATACGCACAACCGGATTAGACGGGTGCATCAGTATTGGAATGAGAGAGGGTTTGTTCCGTGTTCCAGCAAGTCCTGAGTCTCGGTTCTAGTCTTACTGCAGATCCCAATTCATCTACCTTAGATGAAGAATCAGTTCCACAGAAGACTGGAATCACCCTTCCTGTGAATTCAACTCTCCCTCTCTAGCATCAGATTCTTCATGACAATTAAGATTATTGACAGTGTATCAGTTACAACTCTACCACAAATCAGTCTTTCTTTTTTCTTTTTTTTCCCCTTACAACCAGAGGATCCATCCATGTAATAAATGAAGGCCACATGGGTGACCCCCATCTCTTCCTTGGAGTACAGGTGTTTACTAGGTCTTTGGGGAAGAGGATCTGCAAAAATTCTTTTGAAAAAAAAAAAAAAACAGGACCTAGTAAGTCCTTGAAGATCACAGGCCTCAGAGAATGAGGAATGAGTACCTTCCCGAGGACATTTGAGAGAGCTGTCACCCTGCCAAGCCTCTTCGACACTGGAGCTCTCTCTTGGGAATCACTGGCTACACTCAGGTGCATGGCTGTATTAGCCAGCTGGTGTGGGCCAGGTGGATTCCACTCCATTAGGAATGCAGCATCTTGGCCATCCATGTGAGTGACTAGAGAGAAACATGTTGCATGAAACTCAAAATGCCAGCAACGTTGGCAGAGAGCCCCTGCTCTCCCTCTGTGGCATCAAGAAGAGCCTAGTGGAGACATGACCCCATGTGCCACCACTTGAATGGCCCAGGAAGCCCCTGTTTGGCTCTCTAGTTTCTTCATTTTGTTTCTATACTGAATGAGAAGCTGAGTGGGGTAAGGGAAGGAAGGATCTGAAGGGAAATTGACTCTCAAGTGTGATCTGTTATTTTGTGTGTGTGTGTGTGTGTGTGTGTGTGTGTGTTGTACACTAAAAGAGGAAGAATTCGATCCTGAGTACACCAGGTTCTTCATATCATTATAACTGCTTTTCTTTCAACTATGAAAGGTATGCATATTCATCACAGAAAACTAGGAAATGAAGAGGTAAGTAAATAAAAGGTATTGATAGTCCTCCCTCCTCAGAAACAGTTAACATTCGAAGCATTTTCTAATCACCATACATAAATATCTACACATATGCACATATTGCATGTGTACCTATAATTTCATTTATTGCATGTTGATTAGATTGGATTTACATAGTACATGTTCTGTGAACACTTTCTTACACCATGAGGTGTTTCTCAGGACCAACAGGTCTGACTGATCATAAAGCATAACACAAATATGCCGTAACTTATTGAACTGTGGACTTCCGGATGCCTCCTGTTCCTCTGTTGGGAGTGATGAGGGCCTGCTTATGCTGTAATCCATCCCACGAGTATATCTCATTTCCTAAGATACTCTTGACCTTAAGGATCTTGTAGAGCGGGAGGGAGACAGTTTTATCACAGCTGAAGCTGTTTGTGTCCTGTTTCATCAGAGAGGGTGCAGAGACAGGAATGATACTTTACAGTGGGAAACGTGAAGCTTTGCAGTGTTGGGGCTGAATGTCAGAGAAGTCGTCCTTAGGCTGAGCTAAGATCACATCTCCTCCCCCTCCCCTTTGCAGTAAAAAGACAGTGTGTGAACAAGTATAAATTACAATTTGAAAAAAATAAATTATATATATGTATATATGCATATATATACATATATACATATACACATACACACATATATAAAAGACAGTGATGCCATACTCCTCTGCTTTGCAGAGTTCAGAGTTCTGGGGGAAGTTGCTTGTATAACGGGCTGAAGGAGTGTGTCCTGGCCTGGCCTTGCACCTTTTCCTCCTCCAATTTGACCTCTAACCCTATCTAGCAACCCTGCAATATCATTTTCTTTGGCCATTTTGGTGCTTAGATTAAAAAAATAAAAACTCAGTGGTAGGTCATTTGCCTTGGATCATACACCCTGGGTTCCATCAAAACACACAGACACACAGGCACACACACACACACACACACACACACACACACACACACACAAGCACATACAGACACACTCACACAAGCACATGCACTCACCCATACATACACACACACACACACACACACACACACACTCAAGCACACTCATACATGAACACACTCTCACGCAAGCACATGCACTCACACATACATACATACAGACACTCATTCACAAACACTCTCACACTACAGGCTCATGCACACGTGCACACTCACACATACACACACATCTGTACATAGACGCAGACTGTCATGGTTAGACTTTGATAAGACTGAGGCTCAGTTTTTGTTTTGCTGAGAGCAGAGTCTCTGAGATAAAAGGGAAAAGGGAAAGGGAGTAGCCAAATGTCCTCCTTTTTTATGAGCTTGTGGTAAAAAAGCAAACCAATAAGAGAACAACACTACCTCCCCGCCCCCATCCCCTAATCACTGAGGTTTTCTGAGGAAAAAGCAGGGACACACGTTAAACAGTTCATGTTAAACTGAAGCTGGAGGTTTGGCTTAGCAGCTCACTTTTAGAATGAGTTTGCTAGAATATGAAACACATCATCCCCCCCCCACAACTACAACTCCACCCTACTCTCACTCCACCCCACCCTACTCCCATTCCACCCCATCCTCACTTCACCTCACCCACACCCTATGGCTGCCCACTCCCCAGATCCATCGTCATGGGTCACAGTGCATTTGTTCAGGGATCTTCATATTCTTGACATCAATTCCAAAACACACAAGTAGCGATGCTGCAGGTTTTCCACTTGATAGGGGAAAAAAAAGTACCTTATACTAAGAGAACCATTGTTCTGTTTGAATAAATTCTATCTGTGAAATTACAAAGAAGGAAAAAGAAATTCCCAGTAGTTTCACGCAAACTACAAAGTTACAGTCACAGTGTGTAAGTACTGACTTAAGATGGAAACCACATTAAATTACGGGGCTTGGTTCCATGTCTGCCCCGAGGGTCTCCGAATGTGACTTCCTTGGATGAAGGGCGGCCGCTGTTAGCAAGCTCTGCAGTAAATACAGAGGTTTTGTTTTTCTTCTGATTCATTCAATTATGTTACATTCCTATTATGTGCTCAGCATTAAAAACAAAACCTCTGCAAGTGGAGTGGTGTGTATAAAAAAAAAAAAAAGCCAAAATTGATCTCTGCCAGAGTGAGGGAAGTGAATCGACAGTCATGCTGATCTTTGAAAGAGTCATAACCTACATTTGCGTGAGATTTTAAATTTGATAGTTGCTTTCCACAAGGTTTGTGTTTGAGTTCTGAGACAATTAAGGCAGAGAGGTGTAGACTGTGAGTGCCATGTAAGAGAAAACAAACAAACAAACAAATAAACAAACAGTGATGGCAAAGACACGAGAAAGGTTTTATTGGGAGACAGGACTCCAGCCAGAATGTTATTTGTCTGCGGTGATGAGTCTGAGGCTACTCCAGCTTTCTGTCATGTTCACTGTCTAGTGAATATTCTTTAGTCATAGGAGGAAGATTTGACCCTTATAACTCTGTACAAAAATCAAGGGAAGACAAAGACTGAATGTAGAATGGAAACTGAGAGTACAGTAGGAACCAGGGAAGTGCTTCAAGATGCCGCATGGACTGCAATGCTCTGCACACACAGGACCCTAAAAGTGCAGGGACCAAACGCAAAACTGCACTACAGGAGTTGAGCCATACAGAAAAGGCTCACAGCGAGCCAATGACACAGTGAAGAGACAACCTATAGCTCAGAAGAAAATATTTGCCAACTCTTCATCTGACAGAAGGTTGACACTCAGTTTAATATTGGGGACTCAAGAAACAACTATAAAACTGTAGTCTAATTTTTTAAAAAATAGATAAATGACATAAGGAAGTATTTCACGCAGTACAAATACCTAGAAAATTCTCAACTTTTGTCAGCCAGCAGGGAAATATAAAACTTCAAGTACAACTCCTGGCAGCTTTGCTGAGTGGAGGAACAGAAACGGGAGTCCAGGACTTGCTGAAGTCGAGGGCTGAGAGGTCGGAGCGACCACGATCAGGAGCATTCACTCCTCAGCTTCCACTCATCTCTGCGGCCCAATCATAATAGACGTTTGCGAAGCCCTGGTAGCAGGAGTGGACTACCTGCCCGTGAGTTGCTGGTCAGAGAGGATTTTGAGGACTTCCAAACCAGACAGGCTCCTCCTGCCACTGTTGTTGGATGTCCACCAGAACCAGATGATAAGACTTGATTTTTGGAGCTACCACATCCTGGTCACAGAAAACAGAGAAACCAAGCTAGCACTGAGCGGAGCTAGCTCTCACAGTGCCAAAAGAGGCTCTGCGAGCTGCTTGGGGGAAAATTTTCACCAGCAGTCTTTACTTAGCTGTGGATCGTGCATACTATGCTACTGACCTGACAGTCGAAATGTGCCCACTGGTGCAACAGGGGCAAGTTTGTTATGGGGATAACCAATTATCCCTAATTGGTTAGTCTTGTTCCACCGACGGACGGCAATTTGGATCTCATACTGTAAACCATATCAAAACTGGGTGATTGGGAGGTCATTGGCCCTAGTGGGGAAGCTACTGTGTTTATTTTGCTAACTGGAGACGATGTGCACATCATATTGTCTTCTAAATATTTATCTTCATGCTCAAAGATTAATGCTGCTATGCACTTTGACCTGAGAAGCTTCTTTTCAAAATGTGTGACTCATAACTGGTAAAAGAGCTAGCTGAAAGTTGAATGCTCAGTCATAAATGGGACTTATGTATGGCCCTTCCAAGGACCAGGCAATTTTCAGAAAGAGTTGTGTATTTCTGTGGCAGTCATGAATGGTATTGTTTCTCTGATTTCTTTGCCAGCTTGTTTGCTATTGGTATATAGGAAGGCTGCTCATGGTGTACTGATTTTGTGTCCTGTTACTTTGTTGAATGTGCTTGTCTGCTCTAGGAGTTTCCAGGTAGAAGCTTTAGTGTGTCTTGTATATTGAATTGCATCGTTCACAATAAAGGTGCCTTGAGGTCTTCCTCCCCCATTCGTATCCTTTTATCAGCCTTTTATGGCTTACTGCTTTAATATGCTTTCTAATGCTACGTTGAAAAAGAGTGGAGAAAATGGACACCCTGGCCTTGTTCCTGAACGTAGTATAAATGACTTGGACTTCTTCCATGATATTAAATATGTTTGTCACATATAGATTTTATTATGCTTAAATATGTTCCTTATATTCCCAATTTCACAGGACTTTGAAAAAAAAATTCAGGAAGCGATGTTGAGTTTTATCAAAAGTATTTGCTCTGCCAGAGATCTTCATATAATTTCTTGAATCCATTTTTGTTTGTCTTGAGTTTATTTAAGTGATGAATTACATTTATTTATTTGTGTATATTGGGTCATTCTCGTATCTCTTGAATAAAGCATACTTGATAACAGTGAATAATCTTTGATGTGCTATTAAACTATATTTGAAAGTATTTCATCGAACAATTTTGCATCTAGATTCATCAGGGAGATTGTTCTATAATTTCTTCTTTTGTTGTTTTTTATCTGACACGGCAGGAAGGTACTCTGGCTTTGTGATGAGCAGGGTAATGTTGAATCTTTTTTCTATTTTATGGACTAGTTTGAGCAGCAGTGCTGTAGATTCCTTTTTAGAAGGTCTGTTGGAATTCAGTTGTGAGTCTATCTTGACCTGGGCATTATTAGGCATAGCTTTAGATCAATACTTTGATCTTACTGTTTGCATAGTTCCATTTAAATTATGTGTTTCATCTTTTAATTTTAATAGTGTCATACATGTATAAATTCATGTTTCTTTCATATTTTCCAAGTTAGTGGAGTACATGGTTTTGGAGTACACAGACTTCATTTTTACCTCTAATTTTATTATTTTTGTTTTCTCTCTTTTTGATTGTTTGGTTAAGGGTTTGCTGATCTTGTTTATATTTTTAATGAGCCATTCCTCAGTTTCACTGATTATTTGTATTTTTTCTTTCATTTCCTTTACATTAATTTGTTTTGATATTTTCCCACCTATTGATTTTGTCTTGTTAGTTCATACGTTTTTCTAAGGCTATATTGCTATTTATTTGAGATTCTCTGATTTTTAAATGTAGAACATTAGAACATTTAAAACTATAAAATTCCCTCTTAGAGTTGCTTTTATTGTATCCCATAGATTTTGGTATGTTGTATTTTCATTCTTATTCAATTAAAGGATTTAAAAGAATGTCTTTCTTGATTTCTTCAATGACCCATTCATAATCCAAAAGTCTGTTTAATTCCCATGTGGTTATGTATGTGCTATGTTTTTTCTTGCTTTGATTTGTAGTCTAATTCTGATTTAAGCAGATAAGATACAAGAAATTATTTTTATTTTTCTATTTTTGCTAAGATATATTTCTTAATATGTAATGCATTTTAGAGAAAGTTGAATGGGCTACTGAAAAGTACATTCTTCAGTTTAGATGGGTGTTCTCTAGATATTTGTTAAGTCAATTTGATCTGTTTATCATTTAATTCAGATATTTCTCAGATTCATGTTTGCCATAGCAATCTATCAGTTGGTGAGAGTAGGATATTGAAGCCACTTACCACTTTCATTGTGTTTACAAACTGTTTCTACACATTTTGTAGTATTTGTTTTATGAAAGTACACCCATATTTATGCTTATGAGTTTGGAATTGTGATGTCATCTTGGTGAATTATTCCCCTTTTCAGTATGAATTGGCATTTTTCATCTCTTCTCACTACTTTTGTTTGGAAGCCTAGTCTGTAAGATATCAGACACCTGATTTTATCATGAGTCTTTCTCCCTGAAACACAGTTTTTAAAATTAATTTTACCATTAGATAGTTTCTCTCTTTTATAAAGTTTATTTATTGGAGACAAAAAAATAGATAACTATTCTTGCTTTTCAATCCAATCTATTAGTTTGTGTTTTTTCATTGGAGAATTGAGTACCTATCTATCTATCTATCTATCTATCCATCCATCCATTCAGAGTTATTATTGCAAAATTTGTACTAATTCCTTTCACAGTTTTTGATTTTATAGTGCTTGGTGTTTTCCTATTCTTTCCTTGTTTACCTATTTTTCAAGCATAGCTTGTTATTTCCTGAGGCCTCATGAAAGGATTTGTCTTTCTCTTCAGTCTGAAGGATTCCTTCAAGTCTGTAGAGTTGGTTTAGTGATCATTAATTCTTTTAACTTTTATTTAATCATGGAAAGTTAATTTTCTCTTGTAATTGTGGCTGCTAGCTTTGCTGGATATAATCTAGGTTGGCTGTGGTTGTCTTTGAACATTTGAAATACATCACTCCAAGCTCTCTTGGCTTTTACAGTCTATACTGAGAAATCTTTTGTAATTCTGATGAACCTGCCTTTGTATGTAACCTGGTCTTTCTCTCTTGCTTCTTTTAACATATTTTCTTTGTTCTATTATATTATTAAATTATAATGTGGCAAGGTGTCTTAGTTCCTCTTCTACTGTTCTTAGAAGCATCATGACAGAAAGCAACTTGGGGAGTAAAGGGTTTATTGGCTTACATATTCTGAATCACAGCCTACTGTGGGAAGCCAAGGAACCACAAGTCAGGAGCTGATACAGAGGTCATGCAGGGGTGCTGCTTACAGTCTTGCTCCTTATGGCCTGCGCATCTTGATTTTCTATAGGACCAGGACCACCAGTCCAAGGTGATACCACCCATAACGGGCTGGGTCTTCCAACATCAATCACTAATTAAGAAATGTCTTATAGGCTTTCCTACAGCATGATCTTATGGAGGTATTTTCTCTATTGAGGTTCCTTCTTCTCTGATGACTCTAGCTTGTATCAGGTCGACATAGCCAGGGTACAAGGGAAATCCCTTTTAAGAGCTGTCCATTTGGTGTTCCAAATGTCTCTTATATCTGGATTGGCAGCTATTTAATCATGGGACATTTTCTTCTATGATTTTGGTGAAAATGTTTTCTATGCCTTTGGTATGAAATTCTCATCTTTCTTATACCTGCCTATAATTCTTGTATCTGGTCTTTTAAGTATTCTCCATTCATCTTGAACATCCCCCTAATGTCTTCTTATTCATTTATCTTTGTCTTTATTTTTAACTTTTTCCAATTCTTCCTGTTCTACACGCTCAGAAATTCTGTCCACCACTGGTTAAGACTTCTATGGAGATTCTCATATAGCTTGTTCGGTTTTTTTCACTTTCAGTATTTTACTACATTTTTCCTTTAGGATGTCTCTTTGTTAATTTCTTCTTTTATACTTTGCATTGATTTCCTTATTTCCTTTAGCTGATTGCTTTTGTTCTCTTGGGATTTGTTGAATTTACCTATAGTCTTTGATTTGAGTATGCATTTATAATCATTGTTTTGAGTGCCTTGTCTGAGACTTCATCCAATTTACTCTTACTAGAGGACATGACTATGGGAACTAGTTTTTGAAGTTCTGTTTTCTTGTTCTTTTTTATCTCTCTCTCTCTCTCTCTCTCTCTCTCTCTCTCTCTCTCTCTCTCTCTCTGCATGCAAGCAAATGTGCATTTTGTGGCATATGTGTGTATGACTGTGCATTCATGTTCAGTTATCATTCTCCCATTCTCAGTTGAATTGTGCCTTTCGTCAGGTACCATTCGCATTGTTAAGACAGAGTCTGTGCTGGTCAATGAGCTCCACTCATCTGCCTGTCTCTGCTTCCAGAGTCTGGTGCTTGGTAGAGGTGAGCTCCATCACCCCTGGTTTTGTTGTTTGTTTTGTTTTTTAATTTTTTTTGTGTGTAGATTCTGAAGATGGAACTCAATTTCCCATGCTTGCATAGCAACACTTCATTGAGCTTTCTTTCCAACCCACATATTCCTTGTATTATTTCATTTCAGTAGAGTTGGTTGCTTCAATGTATCTCTATCAGCAGTATTCTTTTAGTTGAAGTATTTGTATTGTTCAAATGGGCTAGAATATAGAAGAGTTGAGGTGTATAATTCAGTAGCTAAATCCTTTGTCCACATACTAAGGGTGTTTGGTTTAGCCTGTTTACTACTTTCAGAGTAGAATATTAACTGTGGTAGCAACCACAGCTGATGGTTATGCACACTATGCAAATGCTGTACCAGCAAATTAATAACAGTAAGACCTTTGACTTCAGTAATTCATTATACAAGCTACAACTATAAGACATTTTATAGTCTTGACTATCACGCCATTTATGCAAAAAATATTCTACCCATCCTATCCTTTAATATTCTCAGTTTCCCTGCTCTCTTTTTCAAATAGCTTAGGAACCAGATGCTAGACTTCACAGATAGATTTATAGGTCTAATATTTTCTGTGATAATTTTGTCTAAATGTTTTTTCATCAACTTTTCTTTATAGTTTATTTGACTTACATCAAAATTTCCTTTGGGTATTATGACTTGTGCCTTTTTAAAATGAATTATATAATTCTGGTTAAAATTTATCTATCTATCTATCTATCTATCTATCTATCTATCTATCTCTATCTATCTATCTATCTATCTATCTATCTATCTCAACATACCTCAATGAGTTAGAATGAGTTAAGTGGCTATTTAAGGACTTTTAAACTCCTTAAACAACCCACCATCTGTGAACCTCATTTTCCACTAATTCAGATTTTTGCTCCTTTCAACAATGCACTCACCTAGCTTATCTTCCTTCTTTAAAATTTTTTTTTAAAGATTTAAAAAAGATGTATATCTTCTTTCATTTTTCCTCAGCTTTTCCTCCTCTTCTTATAGAAATATTATCAATTGGAGTATTTTTATGTTATGGAAAAAGATTTTAGCATTCTTTCTTCAATCTGTCTTCCCCAGTAACTATACCATCCCAGCTCCAGCTCCATTGTAAGAGTTACGTATGGTCATAAATGCCACACAATAGAAAAAAAAAAACAGAATTCAGTGGTGTTAGTGAAAAGCAGATCTCTCTCTCTCTCTCTCAGTTACAGGGTTTCCCTGCTCTTGTCAGCTCTTCTATGCTGGGCTGATGGTCATGGGGAACCTGGCTTGTCTCTACATCAGGCTCATCCTCAGCAAGCCAGTCTCATCATGGAGATTCCTGAGATCCCAAAAGGACAGTCCACTTAGTGCTTCTAATAACATCCCATTGGCCAAAATAAATCACATAACTAGATCCTAAGACCAAGCATTTGGTCCATTCTACCCATGATATGATTCCATGGCCTTTGTGACATCATAAGACATGGGTATAAAAAAGGTTAAAGGATATAGCCACTCCTACAAAACCATTCTTAGCACATGTGTGTATGTACACATACATATGCAAATTCACACACACACACACACACACACACACACACTCCTCTGAATTTGGGGTAGATGAATGTTCTATTTTTCTCTAGGTATTATCTTTGGAATAATACCCTTGCTTTTTTCTATAATCTGTAAAAAACTTACTGTGATGTCTAACTTTGAAGATACTCCTGAGATGTTGCATGACTGACTGTGGCAATGTCATCTTCCTGACGCAATCTTTCAACGATGCTTCTGATCTCTCACTGAAGGAACAGCTGCCATCCTGAGGTCACTCTTTCCCATCACCCGTGAGAAGCCCTTCTCTTCTGAGTTCAACCCTCTGCTTTTTGAATCTACACCTTCCTTCTTTGTTTGCTCTTTTGTTCTGGTCCCATGTCCTGCAATAATTTTCTGTCAGTATGAGATATAAATGTTGGGAATTTGAATCTGTGGAAGGGCTTTAGTCGCCTCTGAAACCTGAAGAAAGTTTAGAAAGATGGAATCTTTGGTCATCCTAAACCCTCCTCACACCTACATTTTACAACATCTTCTCCTGTGCTATGGAGATGTTTTTATGTGTCTATAAAGAGGCAGGGTAGCCTATATGTGATACCTTTGAACCTTGCTTGATTGTGGGAGTTTTTCCTTCATGTTACATCATTCATGTTTTCTGAGACAAAGGTAAAGAGCTTTGACCTTGGCTGCCCTCACTTGAGATCAATAAAGAGGCTGATTATTCTCAGCCTGATACCCTAGCCCTCCACCCCCAAATCCAAGAAGCATTGCTCTGTCTCCAGGTGGCCGTGTTCACCCCGGTGTAAAGGTTGATGTTTCTTTGCTTTGGATCAATAAGTGCCTTGAAGACCCAGTCTTCAGCTCTTCACCCTGTAGCAAGGGTGGGGATCAGGGAGAGGTTTTTCATGAAGCCTCCCTCTTTGGGCCCCCACAGAAACTTGCAGCTCCTTTGGTTTTGTCTTGAGAAGAAGCTTGCTTGTCTTTGGGGCTGGTGTCCTTTGTATCCATTTCCTCTGAAGGAATCCTTGGCTCTGGGAGTTGCTAAGGGAGGATCAACAGAGAAGAGCCTATGTGTCTGTGCCCGGGTGCATTTGTATGCTGTGGGGGGGTGCGGGGAGGGGAGAGTGAGCTCTTGTTTCCTTCCATTCCTGAAGGAATTTGCAGCATCAGCATTAGACACTGAGAAGCACATGCTAAGAGAAGTGTCAGCCCTTCTGGTCTCCTGAGGTAGCTACAACACATCTCCCATCAGAACAGAATCCTGTTAAGTGTGTTTCAAGCCTATTGGTCCTACCAGTATACCTAAAAGGTTTTCCATTTGCCTTTTAGTCATCCTTTTCCTCCTTTTACCAGGATGATCTCTGCCCTCTTCACCCTTTGCTTCCATTACTTTGAGCAGAGGGTATCTCAGGCTGTAAGGAGATGCAGCATTTGTTGACTGTCTAATGATTGAAAAAGTTAATCAACGTAATCACTGATTTCAAGATGTGAGGTGCAAGAGTCTAGTCGGGGGTGTGGTGAAAACCCTCACTAATGGCTTAAAGAAACAATACATCCTGTATGCACGAGACTGTGAACTTTATGTGTTAATTCGGCCAAGCTCTGACACTCAGTGTGGTCAATAACAGTCTAGATGTGACTGTGAGGAGGTCATTTAAATGCATCATTTGGGTGATGATGTAATCAGTTGACTTGTAAGAAAGCAGAATGCTCTTCACCATGTGGAAGAGCCTCATGTAATCATATGAAGTGCTCCAGAGCAATGGCTCGAGGTTTCCCAGAGAGTAAGGAATTTGCTATCAAAAATCTCTGTTGCTTTCTCTAGAGTGTTGTCCTATGAAACTCAGACCTAAGACTATAGTGTAGTCTCTCTCTCTCTCTCTCTCTCTCTCTCTCTCTCTCTCTCTCAGTGTGTGTGTATGTGTGATTTTTTTTTTCTGATTTTGTTTCTTTGGAGGGCTCTAATTCTTACAGTGGATAAGGTCATAGATCGTAACAACCCTCACCATTACCCATGCCAGGCATTGTGCTAAATACCCCAAAATTGTGTTGCTTCAATTCAGCCTCACAAGGCCGGGCATTACCATCATTAGCCTTACTGTACCAGGCAGAAACCATGGTACAGATTAAGTGATTTAGTCCACATTCATAGCTAGAAGTCATGAATCTGTTCCTCAGCCTGAGTCTGTTTGATGGAGGAAGCGTCTTTATTCCACACTAAAACTAAGAATCAGAAATATCTCTGCCTTGTGAAGGTCTTGAGGTGTACCACAGGGAGGTATGAATGGAAATAATTACAATTTACAGGGTAAAGACTAATAGGACAAGAGATAAATTTTGTGGAAATTTCAGATGCGAGAAAGATTAATTTGGACTCCTGTGGGTCACACAGGCTTAGCGGGTAATGGGTTCAATCTGGACTTTGAAGGAGGAGTTTGACGGGATGGCAGAGTGCAAACTGATGCAGGGTCTTGATGTAGTTAGGAGGTAAATTCCTTCCACTTTGGGAAACTTCAGGTCATTGCTCTCAGGGCATGAAGGAGGCCACTCAGTCTAGAGCAGGAGGGTCAAGTAGGAACTTGATGTGGGCTACACATTAAAAATTTTATAGCAGCTGAATTAAAAGCTAGGAGGATACCAGTGAAATTACACTTAAGATGCTTTCCAGCATATTTTAATATGCAATCCACATAAAACCATTAACGAGGCATTTACATACTTTTTGCAGAATAGCTTCAGAATTTCAAGCTGTCTCAAGTCACCACTTGCTCAAGTCTTTGGGTCTTGTGTATAATTTCCCCTTGTTCAGTGCATCTCAATTTGGGCTTGTTGCATTTCAAGTGTTCATTAGCTCTATGCAGTGTGCAGTGTCCAGTCTCCTGGAGGCACAGAGGTCCTGGGGGTGTGCAAGGAACTGGGGAGAATGTTCAGCCTGTAGAATACCATGTAAAGGGGAAGCTGTGATCAAGGTGGTAGGAGGGTGGATCGGGCTGCTTCCTAGAGATTAAGTGTTTATATTTTAGTGTCAGGAGCCAGCACAGGAGATTGGAGCTGGGAAGGAACAAAGTGTGCCTTGAGAAACTGGTAACACAAAGAGTGAGGAGATCATGGCATGGCTGACAGAGAGGGAGGCAAGTAGAAAAGAAAAGGCTGTGATTAGGGAAAAGGAGCTTTGGGAATGGTAAGGGCAAACTTTCCTTCCCCTATGGCTGAACTACAGGACAGAACGGGCAGTACAAAGCACTGTTATCCACAGGCAAGAGATTTCCTCCTCTTCTCTTTGAGAAGTCAGAATCATTTTGCAGAGCCTTTTCCCTCTTCCTCCCTGGGAGATATGATTCTGTTTCTTGACCCCTTTCCACTATGAAGGAAGGTAGGTATGTTGTGGAATCCTCACATCATCTCTGTGATTCAGAATTCCATCCATCTTTCATCCAGATTAGCTGACCTTAGCATGCTAATGATCATCTCTGGGTCTGTGAGTTCCCAGACGCACAAACCGCTACCCCTTGGTAGGCTAGCTAGTCAGTGAATAGTGCCCGCTGCTGATAGGTCTAATGATCTGTTATTATACACCCAATGCACTGCTGACTGCTCTAATGAGCTGGAAGTCTGGAGGAGGAGAAGCAAAGATGTACAGCGTTTACTTGGGAAAGGAACCTCATGTCAAGGGAGGGATTAACCCGGAGAGACTTGACTCTCAGTTCAACTACTGGTGATATGGCTATCACAGAGTAGAACTCTTGGTGATTGGAACAGAGGCCATCACGGCAGCCTTCCCCGCCACTGTTTATATTAGATTGTGGCCATCCAGGGAGTCTGTGTGGTGTGTGTCAGACATACTTAATGGAGAGATAATAAGGGACCAAGAATGTGCAAGTGGTAGGCAGAAGGTGAGGGAGAGGGAGTGATGTGATTCCTATGATTCCGACGTGCTTTGTGGTTTAGAGACAAGCTCCTGGAGGCTTCTCAGAGGAACCACAGCTTCTGGGACCCTTCCCCTTAATTCTCTCACAGTTCCTTTTGTATTTCTTTTTCTGGGTTACAGACTTGTTCCTGGGAAGGAGTCACTCTAAGTTGAAGTTTTGAACTTTTTCCTTGCTAAGGCATTTGTTATTTTTCTGCATTCCTGGTAATTTATTCAGTTTTTCTTTTCTAGAATTAAAAAAAAAATCAGTAAGAAGTCTAGTCTGCCTAGGATCTTAATACATAATGTAGATTGCCCTTGAACTTGCAATCCTCCTGCCTCAGCCTCCAGGATTTCAGGTGTTCTCCATCATACCCAGTCTTTTCTGAAATTTTTATCTTCTGTACTTGTCTGTTCTCCAAGGGCCAAGGTGGATGGATTCTCTTCATGGAACTGTCACTGTTTATAGTCATGCTATTATATCTTAAAATGGTTGTTTACTTCTAACTTTTTCTATTGCTTTAGTTCTTGAAAACTTTAGAATAAGCTCCCCTGCTCCACATATACTGTTTTCTTTTCCATTGTTCTTTGACTAAAAAACAAAGCAAAAGAAAAAAGAACAACATGGAAGAGCTTCCCTAGGGCAAAGGAGTTTATATTAGGTCATTTCAAAAACCTTAAACTATCCTTGCCAAAGTCAAGGACCTTCCATAGGATCTGACCAGAAGGCAACAGGGTTACTATAACTTCATGTAAAATGAGACATGCTGAACCAATATTTTTATGTTGTTTTTTTTTAATTACAGTGTCAGAAATGAATCAAGTCCAAAGCCTGTTCAGACTCAAAAATTAAGAATGTAAAGAAAGAAGTTACAGTATTTAGATGAGCTTGTTGACATTAGGCCTGTCACAGTGCCAAGACATTTTCAGTCCTTCGCTGGGGGACTGTTTATCAAACCCACAAAAATTATCTGCACAAGAGCCCAGAAAACTCCACCCTGGATCAACTCCTATCAAGGCATCGGAGGCTTAGTCACCAGCGTTCCTTCTCAGAACATCATCCCCAAGCACAAAGGGAAAACCTCTAATAGCCAAGCTTCCTTCTTAATAATCCAATTTGGATCAATTGACCATAACATCATTCAGAGCCCTCTTTAACCTAGTAATGCTCAGCTCATACAGGCTCCCAGGGTAATGAACTCCATATGGTGGGAGGTGACTGAGTCCACCTTGATATGTTTAGAGGAATTCAAACTCCTGCTATTCTAGCAGGGCAGGTGTCTTTTGGCCTTTAACTACCCCTCAGGGACAAACGCCTAGGTTCCCTGCATATAGTACACTTCCTCCAGTATTCTTTGTCACCAGGCAAAGTTTCCCCAGCTAGGTGGAAACCTCGCTCCTCCTTCAGTCTGCTGTGCAACTGAACAGAGGTCCGGCTGCATTTCTATACGCCGTTGAAACATAGCTCTGGACCCAGAGGAAACAGCACAAAAAGGCACGAGCTGTGCACCAAACACCAAGCTTTTGTTTTTGGTGTCTGCTTTACCCCTTATTGGCCTTGAGCAAGTCACCTGAATTGTTCCAGCCTTACCTTCTCATCTGCCTAGATCGCTTCTCAGGCACTTTACCAGTGAACAGCATGGGAGAATGATTTGAGAATGTAATGAGCTACAGCTGAGCATTGTGGGTAATATTGGCTTCTGGATCCTCTTCCCATAGAAGCCTGAAGAGTTGCAAGGTTAAATCTGTTTGTTTTCACTTTCGTGCTCACTGCATCTTGGAGGGGGCCTGCTTGTTCTCTTTTCTTGGTGGCACTGCTCTCTGTCCCTCTCTCCCCTCGAAACTCTGTTTCCATTAGAGGGCAGGATGGAGTAGTGCCCGAGAGCTCTGTTTTATGGCCTAGTGGGGACGTGTGCAATGCTGCCTTAGACACTGCTGAGCCACAAAAGTTAGATCCACACCACAAAGGTAGATCCTGTGGGCTGGGAAATAATGAAAAGGGAGGTCTGATTCGACAGCAGATACTCAGAGGAGTAGAGCAGCAAAGGTCTGATGTGGACATCCGCCTGGACAAGATGGGCACAGGGCCATGCCTGGTGTAGCGACTATTGAATTATTATTTAAGACAATATCTTTCTGTTTAGCCTTGGCTGGGCTTGAGCTCGCAATCTCCTTAACTACCTGCCTCAACCTCCTGTGTGCTGGGATTTTAGGTGTGTACTACCACACTAGGCTTGTTGAAGTGTGTGTGTGTGTGTGTGTGTGTGTGTGTGTGTGTGTGAAAGAGAGAGGGACGAGGGAGAAAGAGATCTTGTAGTCCACCCAGGCTGGCCTTGAAATCACTTCCGAGTGCCGTGGTTACAGGAGTGTTATCACCACACCTGAGTATCAGCTTGCTCAATTCTTTTTTTTTTTTTTTCCGGCTTGTTCAATTCTTGATAACAAGCTTTCCTTTCTATGAAGTGATGTTTGAAAATTATTTTTAAAATGCTTTATGTGCAAGCCCTGATTATGAGCATATAAAGTTAGTATTAGGATGCCTCCATTTCACAGATAAGGAGATTGTGGTGCAGAGGGATGAAGGGACTTCCCAACATCCCCTGGTGGTGTAACTAGGACCTCAACATGCCTTGTCTGATTCCACAGTCTGCAGAGTTGATCAAAGGGAGGGAAAACCCAGATTTTTGGTAGTGATGTGACCACAAGTTTCTAACATTAAGATCCTCACATAGCTTCTAACCTGTGAGAGGAATGCCCAGACTCACATCACAGAGGGGAAGTAGACTTAGCAACTAGAGATCTTGGTTAGACCCTGCTAAACACAGACCAGCTTCTCCAATACAGGATTTGACCAGATGGGAGAGTTTCTTAGGAGGTAGAAGTTTTCTGTAGTGTTCTGGAGACAAATTTTCTTGTATGTCCTGTGTTGCACAGGGTTTGGAGTGTGTATCTTTGCTCTCTGCATGAAATTGGGGGTGGAGTCTTTTGGTCTAATCACTGAGTATGCAGCTTGATATTTGCAGCCGAACTTCACCTCTCCTTTCCCTGGCTCCCTCCCTGAATCCTTCTGTGGTTCTGTGGAATGGACCTAGATTTTTCCGGTTAATAATGGTTTCTGAGACAATTGAAGTTTCCATGTGCTTCCCAATTTAGTTACCCTGCTTCTGAGTTTTACTTTCAATCTTCCTAAATATATAGACTTATTTTTTCCGTGTTGGAGCATTATTTTTTTTTTTCGTTTTACTCTTGCTGGTTTCTAGCTTTAAGTATCATTTTCTCCCATTAAATGAAGTTTCCAGAGAGAGAGAAACACAGGTGTTTTGTCTGCCATGCTCACAGACAGCCTCAGGAGATTCACATATGAGGTAAGGAAAGTCAGCTCTGTGTCAGGGAGACTTGCCTACAGGGGACTTGTGAGGTCTCTATGGGGGAAGTCAACCAGGCCTAGAGGTTTCTGTAGGATTTTGACCAGGAATCTTAGATGAAGGTGTATGAATCTGGGTGAGTGAACCTCTGTTTCCAAGCTGGAAAATAAAAGGGATGTATCAAAACTGAAAAGAAGCCTCCCTTGGTATCTGGATTCTACATTTGGCCCTTTTCTCTCTCCTTACTCTTTATTGCCTATCATCTAGGTGCTCTATCCCATCATCTGTGCCTTTCTAGAGCATTTATTTTTCCAGTGGCCTGGGGATGTTGTGTTCTCTTGTTTCACTAGTGTTTCTTAGACTCCCATGCACAGAAGACTCATACTTTTACTGTGTAGGTTCTGAGGAGCCTGGGTATGGGCCTGAGACTCTGCATTTCTAACAGATTCCAGAGGCAGGTGATGGCACTATTCTATGGTATCCTAGAAGCAGCTCTGAAGACTTGAAAAGGCCAAAATACCAGGAAACCAAAGATGCTCCAAGCAGAAACATCTTCCAGCTCTGGCACTTGGCTTCTCTCTCCCATGCTGTTCTGTAGGCTCCTGTTGACTTCCAGAGGTAGGTCATTTTCTGAACTGATTGATGCTAAGGGTTGAACTGCAGGAGAGGGCTCCTCTCAGCATCACATGCTCTAGGAATGTATCACTGTACCATCTTGGGTTTCCTGGACCCATGTACAACGCATAGTACAGCCAATAGCCAGAGAACCCTTCTCAGTGCCTTTATTTCCCTCTCAGCCTCCTAGGGAGTCTGACTCCAGCTTGTTCTTCAGCATAAGTCAACTGGGCAAATGTCTGGAAGGGGAATTGACCGCATGGCCCACATGTTTAAATGCTCGCTCTCCTCCTAACAGAGCCATCCGAAAACTAAAGAACAGTTAGAAGACAGAGACTTACAGAGGAAGTGGACCACTGGAGTTGGGCCCTGAGGTTTTATAGTCTTGGCCTCACTTCCTGTCTATGTTCTGTGTCCTGCTTCTGTAAGAATCATGGTAAGGACCCCCAGCTGCACACTCCAGCCACCTCAGGGCCTCAGAGCTACCACACCTTTTCCTTCATGATGGACTATATGCTCAGACTGTAAGCTGGAATAAACCTTCATTCTCAAGTTGCCTCTTACTAGGTATTTGCTCATTTCCACAAGAAAAGTAATACTGGGATTGAGTAGACAAGGTTCTGTCTCTTAAATCCCAGGATCCAAACCTGAGACAGATTATTCCCAGGTTTCTTAGTTATATAGTGTTTAACCAGAGAATAGGGACAGCAGTGGAAAAAAAATGGAATTTGTATACACACACAGAGACACACATAGAGAGTGGGGGGTGACTTAACAAGAATGTGTATTCTTTATAACCCCTTTCCTCCATTCTTAGAGACAGGGTCTCACTTTGTAGCACTAGCTGTCCTGAAAGTTACTCTGTAGGCCAGGTTGGCCCAGAACTCAGAAATCTGCCTGCCTCTGTCTCTGCAGTGCTGGGATTAAAAGCATGTGCCACTATGCCCAGCTCGTTTCTTTTTGTTTGTTTGTTGTGAAGATAATTAAAAATTTAAAATATTTTCCCAGAAAGCTTGAGATGTCTGGCCCTTATCCAGCCTGGATTGCTTCAGAGTGGACTCTTTCTGGAAGATGTTCTCAGCCAAGGTCTAGGAAGTCCTGTTTCCTCCAGAGTGGATGCCAATGACATCCCGGGTCTTTGCCTTGATGCTGTCATCCTCGAGGTCACTTTGCACAGTCCTATTCGGCTATGTGAATCACAGTAATGAGATCCCAGTTTGTTTTCAAATCTTGCTTAACCTCCTCCCCAAGCTGACATAGCTGTGATTGACACCGGATAAGTAATCAAATCAGCCAAAAGAGAGTGTGTCTCTCAAAGAGGTCACCGATTGGAACCCAAATGTCTCTCTGAACTGTGACTCCCTAACTACGTATCCACAGAGTCTGGGGACTGGAGACCCCGAGTGAGGAAACCAACGTATAATAATCACGTTGCAGGTTTACTCACTGCTACTTGGTACCAAATTAACATCCCTTTATATTTCCTGAGCTCTTGCCTGACTGTTTTCTCAGCAGGGTAGGCGGAGAGGCTGATGGGATGCTGCAGTGCCTGGCTGGACTTGTGAGCTAGAAGCAGCTATAAACGAGGACATTTGCTTGGCTCACTGGCTAATGAGTGAAGGTTCACTGAGAGTAATCATGCTGCAAGTGGGATTTCCTTAATGATTGGCACAGTTCATTAAAAGAAGAAACAAACTCTACAGAGAGCGTTGGAGAGAGGCTGGGGATGGGAAGGTCAGATCGTGGAAGTGGGGGCTGTGGCTCCCAGGAATGTGGCTTTCACACAATTAGGTGTTTGAAGGAAGACAGAGCCTGGATACAGTTGAGTAATTTCAGCTAATTGAGATTTGCATGGGTCAAAGACCAGAGGTCTTGTTGCTGTTAAAACAGGATGTGGCATTCGCCATGGGATTCTTGGATGAACAGTGGCTGTGTGTGCCTCAGAACAATGGAAAGTGATGCCTTCTTGCCACACAACAGCTTTCAAGGGAGATGTCTGTCCACCGTGAATTCTGCCACAGGCTCTCTGCAGTGGAATCACAATACCTTCACCCACATGAACCCTTCTCTGTCTACCTTGCCTACCTTCTCATGAGTGAGAATGGAGGATGCCTTTGCTACCCCTGGTACAGCATCTACCAGAGACGCTGTTCATGTAAGGCATGCTCCCGAGACTCAGACAGACCATGGTGGCAGCATGTGCCCCTGCTTAAGATGTGAGAATAGGTGATCACAGCTTTGAGTGCTGTTCTCTGGAGATTGGGATTTTGCTTGCAGAGATGGACATAACATAAAGATTCTGTTCCTCCTCTCTTTAAGCTATGTCTATCTAAAGCTCATATCCTATGGAATGAGAGAAAAGCCAGAGATGGGAGATGGACAAGTACCTGCAAGGCTACTGCTAGTCCATGTGGCCTCTTTGTGTATAGTGGAAAAAGCTACTCCTTCTACCAAGGGCTGCACACCAGCACCATTCCCTACTGATTCTTCTGTGGTGCCCCAGTGCCTGGTTTATACAGCTATGGAAAAATAGCTTTGGCTATCAGGCCTGCAGTGGGGCAGAATGATAAGGGTTCTCTGGACCTACTGAGTGTCTTCCTTATTTTTGAATCCTTCTATGCACAGGACCCAGACATGGCTAGAACATACCTGTCCCTTCCATGTGTCCACTCTCAGCTCTGGCCTCCTGTAGACTCATGATCTTGAAGAAGTTGCACACCTCTCCCTCTGCAGAGAGGAGCAACCATACCAGCTGTTCCTCCAGGGCTATAAGCTTCCTCCTCCTTTCCCTTTGCTTCTCCCCACTTAACCCAATCTCAGTGAGTTTAGCTTATTAAAGACAGGAGGACCAAAGCTCTTGGGCATCTTTCTCAAATTCCCAGTGCAAGGAATGGCCATGTGCCTTGCCAAGTAGAAACAGAGAAGGTCACAGCAAGAGAACCTTTCATTGGTCTACATGGTTGTATGAGAACACGATGGAGGGACACCTTGTGCTTCCCTGAGACAAAGAACAGGAACATGGCACTTTCTGGAGCCTTATATAGGGCATAAATAGGTAACATGTAAATAGGTTACAGGGCTTCTAATACAGAGGGAAACCTATTTAAGTTTCATTTTGCTCCTCAAATAATTGAATGTGTGTCATGTTTGTTTGTTTGTTCATTTGTTTGTTTGTTTTCCTTCTTGAAATTGGGGTTGGACACATTGTGATTGTCTGAAGAACCATATTTGGGCTCATTCATTGGCCTGACAGGAATCCAACTCCTCTTCAGTCTTGTGGAATGAGGGAGGAAGTCACCCCAAACATAGATTTTTCTATTTGTGGCATTGAAGATATCTTCCGTGAAGACCAGATGGGTCCAAAATTGTAGGATTTCATTTATAAAGGTATTTTCAATTATAAAGGATTTTTTTCTGTGCAAGCCAGCATATGCTAAAGGAAAGGCTTGGGGACTGAAGTCATGAGGCCAGTGCCTTGCCTATATATCCAGTCCCTACTGTGCATTCTCTAGCACTGTGCCATGTCTCTTCTGGTCCCTCTCCTTGACTTCAGCAAGTTGCTCTTTCTTCCTTTTCTTATTCTAATAACCCTCTGTCTCAGTCACTGTTCTATTGCTGTTGAGGAGACACTATGATCAAGGAAACTCTTAAAACAGAAAGCATTTTATTGGGGCTAGATTACCATTCCTCGGGTTGAATCTATTGTCATCATGGTGGGAGCATGGTGGGAGCATGGCACCTAAAGCTGCATTCTGATCCTCAGGCAGAGAGAGAGAGAGAGAGAGAGAGAGAGAGAGAGAGAGAGACTGAGAGACTACACCTGGCATGAGCTTTTAAAACCTCCAAAAACTCACCCCCAATGACAATCTTCTCCAACAAGGTCACACCTCCTAATCCTTCTGGTTCTATCAAAGAGTTCCACTCCCTGATGGCTAAGTAGGATTTCATATATATTCAAATATATAAGCCTATGGGGCCACCTTATTCAAACCACCACATCCCATTATTTATGATCCATTTATGGAATGAGGCTTTATGAACTCTGCCCTTGCATTTAGTCATGATGAATGTCTTCTGTTATCTATGTGAACACAGAAAAAAATATTCACATCAAATTGTGAAATTGTTTCAAAATGGGTGAATAAATCCGTCAGAGGACGCTATGAAAAAAAAAAAAAAAAAAAACAAACCTCTGCTCATCTTTGCACTAAGATTAGCCAATCAAGGAAAAGACCAAGTTGCATTTCGAACCTTTGAAGTAGATGCTAAGCCAGCAATGGGAGGTTGCTGGAGGGCAAAACCGTTCTGGGAGAAATACCTCATAGCTTTTTCCCTAGTGGTGAAAGGCAGTAAAAAGGCCGTCTGATGGGACAGTACTGGGCTGACAGGACACTGTGACTGCACATGTGCTCAGAGAGATTAGAGTCAGTTTACGGTCATTAAGACATTAGGCTGCTCTGGAAAATCAGCTCAGTGCTCTGAGCGTTTCAGGTGCTTCAGGTTAGCTCTCTGTAGGTCGGAGCAAATGCACAGATTGGCACAAGGCCTCTGTGCTTCTCACGCACAAGCGCTGTGACTTTGATACTCGGTGAAGAATGCACATGTGGAATGAAACCAGACCTCACCCTTCCCAAGCTTCTGCTCCTTGGTATTTAATTATTATGACTTAGAAGTGACTCAGGCCCAAGGAGTTATTTTTAGCTTCATTTTAAAGCTTCGTCCAGAATTGCTCTGGATGTAGAGGTTAGGACAGCTGCTTGGCTTTGATTATCAAAGTATGTGACTAAATTAATTTTTCAAGCCTCAGATGAACAAGTGTGACACTTAAGAAAAACACATTAAAATGTATTCAGATATGTACGTAGAAATAAAAGTCTATACTGAGTTTTCTGTACTTGCCATGCTTGCCCTCAGTATTCTGGTTCATGGTAGAACTAGTTATGGTTTTAGAGAGAGATTGAGCTTCATCATTCTGAGGTCACGTGTCAGACTTGATAGGGGTTTAAAACAGGGCCAAGAAACACTTAACTTCTTCTGGCACTATCCCCTGAGCACCACTGGCATCTCAAGTACAAGGTACATCTGATTTTTGGTTCTTAAAATTATTTTACATGCCCTGAGATACGAGATTAAATAAGAAAACTACAAAGGAAGATGCCCTTGCCAATTCTTTCCCCCTTCCTGATCACATTAAAGACAAGCCTGTCTGGATTGAGTCTTTCATTCTACTGCTTGCTTATCGTCCTGTTTAATGAGACAATAGATTTTAAACTTAAGAGTGTTCACAAGTTGAATTGAACAGAATTAGGTTATTTTTATTTTTTGGGCAAAGGAAGTATTTTCATTATACCTCCTAACTGAAACAGTGATGTACATTTGTTATCCTACAAAGCCACTGTGGGTCAAGAATTCAGTGCTTTATGTATGTCTTTCTTGTTAAATGTCTGTTGTGAGATTGTAGTCATGAACTCAGGGAGGGACACAGTCATCTGATGGCTTGATGGACTGGAAGATCTAATTCCAAAAATGGTACACTCATGTGGGCATTAGGGCGAGGCCTCAGTGCACAAGGAGGGGCTTCACGCTCTGCCTTGGGTAGCTTCAGCTCATAACAGACGTTCCACCTGGAGAGCAAGGAAAAGATCTTAGTGCTTATGCTGGCCAAAGCTTCAAAGCCATGCTCCACTTTTCTCTGCACTACTGCTCTTGGTCACATGCACAGATCGGCCTTTTTCTGCACAGAAAGAGGGGTCACACAAGGATGTGTTCGCAGAAAGCGAGAATCTTGGGGACACTTTTGGAGGCTGACTGTCACGGAATATGCCATTTTCCTCTTGATGGCCATGCCATATGTTTACCATTTAGATACTTAAAGCTTTATCTGCATTCGAATAACAACTACATTTGCAACACGGGATGGTCGTAGATGTACAAGCATTCTATAGATGTCCTGCATATGACTTCAATTGGGAAACGCCTCTTCCCTCGATGGTTCTCTAAAGCCAGAAACACAGAGGGAGCAGCCGTCCTGTCAGCTTTGGTTCCAAGCTCTCTGGTCATATGACTAGTAAAGGCAGCTGTCATCAGGAGAGGGGCCATAGCTGCTGATCTCTGTATGGGCCAATGTCCCTTGATGCTTCCCTGAGGCACCTGCGCTATGTTTTGTGCTGCTGTCATGTGTGCCACATGGGGATTGGAGTTGTGAGCTTCGAGGACATCAGTGCTCTTCCCCACCTCATCTCTGCTTACTGCCCAGGCCTCCCTTCCAGAGTGAGTCCTCTCTGCTACACTCTGGCTTCACCACAGTGTGACATTTCTCAGGGAACAAAGTCCAAAGGCCATTAGACCTTCTAGACCTGACTGTGTCTGTAACAACTTCAGCTTTTCGATGTTCTTGTCTAAGGGTCCTTCGTGCTTCTTTTAACCTTTGTGCTCCAGAGATGTCTGCAGGTGGAAAAATACAACTAATGATTCCTTTGCAATCAGACTAAGCACACGAGTGATTGATCTGTTCTATTTTTTCTTAGCTATAATACTCCCCTCCTCCCCATCTTTATGTAAATACTAGAATTCTCCTTTCATTACTAATTGGTCAGACTCTGTTTCTCAGATGTGTTTGCTTCTTTGATTCAGTAAAAGTGCATCTTCTAAGAGTTGTTTAGGCTGAGACGAAACAGCGGAGTGCATGGCAAAGACAGCCTCTCAAGTCTGCCCTACTGGCATCTCTTTCCAAGCCACTGAGGAGCTGGCCCTCATCACCCCTCCCTGCACCCCCCCCCCGTATTCTGTCTCCTCCCTTTCCTTAAAGAACCACATCTTTCTTGTGTGTCTTTGTGTTGCTGGAGTCGTTCTGTTAAGGAATTTCACGTGAGGTAATGTTTTCAGAACATTTCAAGTATAAAACTTTCTATGTTTTAGCTTTTCCTGGTGATTAATTTTGTCAGACTTGGAGTTCTAAGTTGGAACACATTCCTTTGGAAATTTTCAGAATCTTGTTCCAGTATATACTTTTTCCAGAAATGTTCAGAATTTCAAAAGCTGTTCTCACCTTGATCCATGGAATGCAATTTATACCTCTTTCTCTGGAAGCTTGTAGCACCTTCCTGTGGTCATTTATATCCTGAAATTTTGTATGATTTGCCTGGATGACAATCTTATTTCTCTGGATGTGCTTTTCCTTTTGGGTGCTTCCAACGTCCAGTTCAGTTTTACAGGATTTTATTGATCTTGATGTTAGCATTCACCTCACTTTTCTCCATTCTCTCTGTCTGACTCTTGGACTAGTTGGTAGCTAGTCCAAGACCACTCTGATAATTTTCTTATCATCTTTTCTCTGTTGCCTCTTTTGGGGAGATGGCCACAGCATTTATCTCTCTTTTCTATTGAGTTGATGCTTTCTATTACTGTAAGTTTTATTCTGGGGAACTCTGATTGGTCTTCAAATACTCTTCTTCTTACTTATGCATCATGCTTTCCTCTTCGTGGCTAATAAGGGTCATATGTTTGTAACATTCTTCTCTGAGGGTGTTAACAGTTTACTGCTGGAGTTGTCTTCCTACAGTTTTTTTTTTTTCTGCACTGCCTTCTCTTGTTCATCTTGGTCTCTGTCTTAAATGCTCATCATTGACCAAAGAGGATAATCTGTGGCTCTGGGCATGTGGCCACTGTCTTGTACAAGGATGCTTGAGACAAATGAGAAGGCACTGGGATTCAGGGAAGCCATCACCGTGACTGTGGACGCAGTGTGACAGTAACATCACTGGGCATCTTCCATAGGTAGAGGATAGAGGGAGACTTGCTTTCATGACTTAGAGTAGGAATTAGCCATTCAAAGCAGGAACAGGGAAGAACATTCCAGACTGAGAGGATGACATTGATTTATTTGCTCATTAAATATCGTTGTGTACCAGGCATTGCTCCGGGGGTACAATAACGAATGAGACAGATGTAATTCCTACTTTCTTTCTTTCAAGAGAAGACAGACAAATAACTAAGCAATTAGAACAGTGTGAGACAGGATGCTGAAGGACACATGCTCCATTCTCAGAATTAAATGTCTGAATGCTATCTCCTTTCAAAAATATGATCCAGGGTAAACGGTACATTACGCATCTTATGACTGAAGTGCAACTTTATGGACTTGTCTGGGAAGGTTCATTTCTCATTATACTTTTCAAAGAAACATTTTATTTTTCATACACCCACTAAGTTTTAGATGCTCTGAAGGCACTAAAATACTACTCATAACTGCATTTTTTTTTTGAGCACAGCATTTAAACATTTTGGCACTGCCTAACACTTTTATGAATGGCAAGATACAGAGTTAAATTAGTACCAGACTTTTCTCTCATTAGGGATGGCCTGTGCTTGAGTCTTTGATCCTCCAGCACCAATGCTGAGTTCAATTTGCCATTAGCACTGCACATGTAGCTGTGTGTGCATGTGTCTCTTCTTTGTGCGTAAAATGTGTGTAATGTTCCTTCTCACCTATCTGAAATAGCAATGTACCTGACCATCTGGCATCTGGTCAGAAACACCTTATTTATTTTCCTCTGTGTGGAACCCCAAAGGGCAAATGAATTATTGCAGGGAAAACTAATGAAGAAAGAGGTGAGGGGTGGACTTTCAGTCCAGCCTTGTCAGCAATTAGCTGGATGTCTTTCACTTTCTCTTTGGTGGTTTTTCTCGTTTGTAAAAGGTGTCAGCAATTTGTGACCCACTCACTTCCTCCGCTCACACAGAGAATCAAAGGAGCCAGGAATAGAAGTGTTCAATGGTTAGTTTATGTTGGAGACATTTTTCTGGTGGTGGCCACATCACTCAGGTGTCTGTTCTACAGCCAGATATACCAAGGACTCACCCCCCTGGACTGTGATTGGACAGCAGAACTAGGTGCCGGAAGACAAGAGGGTACTTCTGAAGTCTGGTTTTGTTGTGTTTGTTTGTTTTTGTTTTGGTTTGGTTTTTTGTTTTGTTTTTTTAAACCATGTTTGTCTAGCCTAGTCTACTTGAGAACCTCGCAGCAGGTCTCCTTCTGAGAGGTCCAAGCTGCTAGGTTGGCCAATCACATTCCCTCTCCTGGTAAGGTGATTGCTATAGTATGTCGGAGAGATCTACAGGTTCTTTGAGGGCAGTTTCTGGACCAACCCCATCAGTATCACCTGCTTTCTCAGTCCTTTCCTGCTACAGGCACACAATGCCTTGGGATGCTTTAATTTATAAGTGAAGGAAAGATGGTTTTTAATGATGCCTCACCTGGACCCCCCAGAAACCTCTAACAGCAGACGGAAGCCCAACATTTCTGCCTTCACTTTCCAACTTTTTCTTCTTTATTTCACTACAGGCACAAGATAATTTGTCGTCCTTAGTCTTTTATGCTTAGATATCTTGGGAACCTTGAAGAATAACCTTGCAGGACAGACCATGCCTAGAAGGAGACCATTACACATGAAGGCTAGGGCACTCAGAAGGCTAGGCACTACATCATGGAGAAACCCAGCTGGGGTCCTCAATCAGTGGCATTGACAAAGATGTCTTCAGTTCTGCAGAACAAGAACTGAGAGATGATCATCCAGACCATATACTGATAAGGACTTCTGAATTATGCAGACCTCCTGCTTCTAGCCATTTTAAAGTCCGCAATCAAGGCTCCAGCAAGTTCAGCGTTCATTGGAGAGGATCTGTTCATCATGGATAATACCTTCTATGTCCCCAAATCTCAGAAAGCAAATGAGCTTCCTCCAGACTCTTTTATAAGGCGATCATGACTATGGAGCCTTCATGACAGAACCACATCCCAAAGGTGATTATGTCAGCGCCTTGCACTGCCAGCATCTTGACAAGGCTCCACTTGTGAATTTTAAGAGATCACACGATTCAGATAATTGCATGTGGAGGCATGATCGAAATGCATAATCTTTGACCCAACGCAGACAAGTGTGTCCGAAACTCCCAGTTGGATCCCAGCAACCTGGGTTTACCTACCCTCTAGGGAACAGGGACTGAAGCCTCCTTAAGAGGGCTGCTGCCTGAAAGAAGCAGTTGCCAAACAAATGTACACTCTGGGCTAAAACTTGCTTCACATTAAGAGAGTCTAGAGTGAAGTTGAGGAAAATGTATGCCTTTCTCCCAGATCACGTATGTCAGTCCTCTTGGTATAACCAGGCTGTAAGTAACATGGCCCTGGAGAACCAGCAGGAAACAAGAAGGCAGATTCCAAGGCTGGATCTCTAGGTAACCCACAGGAGCTTATGTGTTCTTTAGGCACCAATTTTTGCCCTGCGTTGTGTAGTGGGTCTAGCTGGTCCTTCTGATGCCTTTCAGCTCACATATGGGGTAGTTCTAATTTTATGCCTTATTTACAGATATACAATAATTAGAATTGAGATTTGTGTGAATCCTTTTCAGAAATAGGCAATGTGATAAGATAGGTTTTTTTTTTTACTTTATTATTTTTTTATTGTAAAGTCATAGACCCAAAACGAATGTCTTTCTAGACTTGTCTGAGAGATGGCAGGGGCTGTCCCACAAAGGTGTGGCCCAGAGGTGAGTTGTAAATAGCTGAGATGTTCACTGTACCTACTACCCACAGTGTTCTTATGGGTGGATTTATTGGTTTGACTCTATACAGACTAGTTATGTGAGTTCTCCCTGGTGCCTCCTCACAACGTCTTGGGACTGTGGGCAGAGAGAGTGATGATCTTGGAAACGGGCCATATTCAAGATAAAGGACCCTTTATATCTCATGGTGGCCATTTTGTATCCTTTGCCATTTTCACTGGACTCCCAGCTACTGCCCACTGGCATCTCCGGGGTTTCTTCTCCCGTTTGTAGGGGCCAGTCCCAGTCTTTTCCCAAATCAGAATGGTTAGAAATATCAGATCCCCAGGTGTGCATATGGGTCAGCTGTTATTATAAACTCTCCAAACCACAAGCTCAACTGTTTAGTTTGGAGTTTGGGTCAGTCTTTCCCGAGGACTTACAGCTTCCCCTCACATCCTGGAAAGCTGCGTCCGGGCCATACAGATGTTGGGGCAGCAGCAGTCTGGCCTCGGCTGCTGTCACAACAGCACAACTCATTAGGGAGCTGGAGGAGGCTGCACTCTCCCTCACAGTCAATATTTGTTTAGGGGAGGGAGAGAGAGGCAGATGGCTGTCCAGGGAAATTTCATCTGCAACGGTAGTAGTGCCGGACACATTCCAGCCTGCGGCCTGTTTGTACAGCGCACCACTCTGATACCAACTGAAACCACATGGCCTGCAGGGCCAAGGCGGTGGTCACAGACAGTATATGATCAGAATTAAGGTTCTGTCTAGTTGTGTGTGTTCTCTTATATCTATATTCTATTGCATGCTCTATTATACATTTTATTTTTCTTATTATGATTTTTTTCTTTTCTTCTTTTTTTCTGTTGCTGCTGATTGAGCCTAGGATTTTGCACGTGCTAGGCTAGTTCTCTACCAGTCTGAGTTATATCTCTAACTCTTAAAAATATTATTTTTCTTCTGAGGCAAGGTTTTCAATCATTTGCCCAAGGTGATCGAAAACTTGTCTGAATCATGGTGAACTACCCTAGTACGTAGCTGAGATAATCAAGAGGCCTGTTTGTATTTATTAAAGAAAAATTATAAAAGCAATTCACAGCACCTCCCTCCATGTATAGCAACTATTTATGCTTAGTTCACAGTCTTCCAGGCACTTTACATATCTATAATTCTATAGGTTATGGGTATATGCACACACATACACACATATCCCATTAACATAGGTGGAAATCACGATACTTTTATAAAATTTACTTTTATAAAATTGTTTTCTGTCTGTATTACAAGCATCTCCTCACATTGATATATGAACTTGAACATAAGAAGTCTGGGCAGCTGCATGATGTTCCAGCACATGGACACGCTGTAGTGTTAGTATAACATGGACACGCTGTAGTGTTAGTATAACATGGACATGCTATAGTGTTAGTATAAGTTCTTTGCTCTCTTCTTCTTCTTCTTTATTTTTTTAAGTTCTTTGCTTTTTAATGCTTTGGCTCGTCATAATTTTCTGCTTGTGTCAGCTGTGTTTAATGAACATCTGTGGCTTTTTCCTTGGCATGTATTTCTTAGTGCAGAGTGGGGATAAAGGGGACACACATTTTCCAAGTTGTTTGGAACATCTTGCCAAAATGAGTCCATTACACTAGTAACGATCTCCTCTTCTATCTACAGCATGCAAACATGGCGGCTTATCTCCGCGTGTGCCAACTTACTGGTCCTTATTCTTTTCCTTTTTTATTTCTAAAAATTGTGGGATATCATTATTTCTTCAGAATTGAAATGTCCTTCCTGTAGGGAGGCTCATGAAAAACAGGAAGGTCAGGAAATTCATAGACCTTAGGAAACTGATCACAGTCACAAGGCTTCCTCTTTCAGGGAGAGGAGACTATTGCCTTGAGCTGCCTACAGGTTCATAGGCAGCACTAGGGATTTTCCTGAGTCACTACTTATGATTGAGCAGTAATTTTGGTGATGAGATGACCCTTGTGTGACCTGCATTCCCCTAAGTCAGCCCTCACCCCATACCTGTATGGAACCTCAATAAACTCACTGCTTCACGGTGGTCATTACTTTTTTGTGGCTGTGATAGCATATCGCAACTAAAAGCAACTTAGAAAGAAGAAAGGTGTTATTTTCTGTTATAGCTCGCCACAAGGGAAGGGCATGGCAGCAGGAGCATGAGATTTTATCCGCACCCAGGAATCCTGCTGCAGACAGTTGGGAGGGAATAATCCAAGGGTGAGCACAAGGAAGTTTTCCTGATCTGCATTAGTGCTGGTGGCTTAGGGTAGGGATTCCCTGTGTGTTTGGTTGGCTAGGGAGATTCTCTTCCTTCTGGAGGAGCTAACACAGGTGAAAGCTTTGTTGGAAAAGTCATGAGTTTTTGGAGTGACTGTGTTGTTGGATTCGTGTTTGGGCATGGTAGGGAATTTATATAGTGATTTAGGGAACGGGAACTATATTAGTGCACTTAAGTGTGTCAAACCACGGAGAGGGCAATGCATGGAGGAAGTGTGACAGGACAAGCCAGGGGACTGGTGGGTCATCAGGGCTTCCCTCAGCAATGTTCTTTAATGCTTTGATTCAAAGTCTTTTCAAGGCCTGGGATTCTTCAATGTTTTAAGTATTTTGAGTGAAAAAATGCAATGCGTATCAAGACCGTTCCATACAACAAAGTTATTGAAATACAACACAAAATTTTTGAAACTTCTATGTAGGGGAAAGAATAGATTGAAAATAATAAAACAAAAATTATCAGAAATACAAAGCAAGTCCCTATGTTTATTTAAAACAAATGAACACAAATGTGACACACACATCCCGTACACGAAGGGCGTGAAGGTCTGGCTCAGTGTGGTCATTTGAAAAAGCACCTGCACTCGCGGTTGAATACAAAGTCGATAGGAATCAGAAGAATGGTAACTAGAAATAACAGTGAGGGAAAGATGCTGCTTCAGACTCTATGCTATATCCGTGGGTAGATGCTCGGAAAAGAAAACCTCCTCTCTCACACCATACACAGAGTCAGCTCCAGATGGGCTATGGGCTTAATGTGGAAGACCAACCAGGGAAGCTTTGAGGAAACAACTCAAGGGAACATTTTCATGACCTTGGAGTGAGAAAGTGTTTTTGTTTTTTAACTTGAGTACAAAAACAAAAATAGCAAGTCCCTCTTCCCCCAAAAAAAACTAACGCCAAAGGAACTAACCCATAAAACAAAATGAAATAAAACACAAAACCCCAGACTTTTTTTTTAAATTAAGAACTTTTAGACAAGAGATCATACAGCTTCGTAAAAATTTAAATGTGTTACATGTGGATAAGCATGATGTCCATTACCTAAATGAGCAAGTGATTTGTGATACTTCACACAATGGAGTATTAGTCAACCGTGACCTTGAAAATTGTGTGCTAAGGAAAAATAGGTAGAATTGAAAGACCTCATATTTCATGACTCTGGTGATGTGCAAGGTTGAACATAGGCAAATCCTTAAATATGGGCAATAGACTAGCAGTTGCTCTTCAGCTGAGGGCGGATGGAGATCTGATGATGGATCAGCTGTGAATGGTAGTAGATCCCTTTGGAGGGCAATGAAAGTGTTGTGGAATTAGGTATAGGTGACGGCTGCACAACCTTGTGGCCATACAAACATTTATATACATTTTGTAGTGGGGAGATTTATTTATTCAATAAAAGTGATGAAAAGATAGCAGATAGGGTGAGAGGAAATTTCCATTATTAAGTAAATAGCTAAAGCATGGCCAGACACTTCAGAAGATGGAACAGCAAAATAATCACTCATTCTATGGAAGGGATGCCCAGTTTAATTAAGAAGAGAAGTGGAAATGGACCATTATTGCACCCTCCTGCTCCTGTGTATCAGCAATTCCCTAGGATATGGAGTAGCCATGCTGGGTGAGTGGGAGCTCGGCACAATGCTTTGTGAGTGCGTCATGGTTTCAACCAAAGCTAGAACATGCCTCCCCAAAGTTTGTTTCTTTGGGATGAGGGTTATTTTGTGTTAGATGCACTTAACAAACTATCACAAGTTAAGTCCACCAGAAAGCATACATGGGTACTCTTATAGCCAAAGTCTTTATAGCTGGCCAGCCCCAATCCTTACAGTTTTTTTTTTTTTTGCACAGAAATAGCATCCTGCTTGATACACTTCAGTAAGCAAGAACAGTTAGCAGCCAGCAGAACTACAGCAACCAAAAAAGCAAGATTAGTACAGTTAGTGATTTTCCTGGATCCTAGGACTAGAGATCAAGTCTTTGAGGGATTGTATCTTTGTTCTCATATTAGCAAGTGTTGGGACTCACATGCTGGGTTTTAAGGTTCCTCTAATGGTGTCAGTTCTGCTAAGGTCTGGTGGCTCTTGTCAATTAATATGTGCAGGGTAGGGTAGAGCTTCTATCTTCTTGAAACTAGCAGATGAAATTCCCAGGAAACATGCTCCCTGCTAAACCAAGAGAAAGGGAACATTTTCAAAAGTCCTGAGACAGGAAGTCAAAGCTAAGAATTAAGTGTAGAAACACCACTAAAATATCTTACTTCACTTAGTTTTCTTCGTGTGTTTTGATTATTTTCCCACAACAAATTGTCTTTATTTAATCTTAATATATGATACTTAGAGGTTTCTACTTCCTGGGGAGAGGGTCTTCATTTTCCCTTTTGTGGGTCTCATGTATGTATGTGTAGAACACTTACATGATTTCCCTTGTCAATTTGTGCTATGTTCATGCAATTCTATGATCTTGCAATGGAGTTCTGAGAAATAAACCCAATAGGTGTACACACACACACACACACACACACACACACTCACAGTAACACAATTTGTGATGGCCAAGATGTGGAGAGCTTAGTGTATATCTGTAATAAAATGGGTACAGAAACTATCAAAAGTTTACATATAGGTCACCCTAGAGAAAGGTCGATGGGAGGGGAACAACTAAGAGCGTGGGTCAGTTTCTATGTGCTATTGCTGCAGAGAGACACCATGATTATGGCAACATTTATAAAAGAAAATTATTTTTTGGGACTTGCTTACAGTTCATGGGTCTAATTTATTGTTGTCATGGAAGGAAGCATGGTGGCATGCAGGCAGACATGATCCTGGAGAAGTAGCTGAGAGTTCTACATATGGATTGACAGGCAACAGAAGAGAGAGAGAGAGGACACTGGGATTGGCTTGGGCTTTAGAAATCCCAAAGCTTCCTGGCCCTGCCCTGCCCCATCCCACCCTGCTGCAGTGACACATTTTCTCTAACATGACCACACCTACCCCCAACAAGACCACATAGACTCCAACAAGGCTATACCTCCTAATGCCATTCCCTAAGCATTCAAATATGTGAGCCTATGGGGGTCATTCTTGATTTTTCTTCTCTTGTATAATACATTCTGACTTTACTCCTCCCAGTTCCTCACCAGCACAGCCTGCCACTCCCCAATATCCACTGCTCCTTCATTTCCCTTCAGAAAAAGAGTAGGCTTCCCTGTGATACCAGCCGAACATGGCATAACAAGATGCAATAAGGCTAGACACAAGCCCTCATAGCAAGACTGAATGAGGCAACCTACCAGGAGGAAAAGGGTCCCAAGAGCAGACAAGATTCAGACATCTAATTCACCCAAAAAAAAAAACCCCAAGCTGATCAACCACAGCATGAATGCAGAGGACCTAATGCAGACCCACAACACATACCATCCAAACCACCATACATGTCATTAGTGTAATAAGCTCAACAAAACTTCTGCTTATGTGAGTGGCCATATATATACTGAAAGATCTGTTTATTTTAAAATATTTTAATTTTAATTTTTGTTTTATGATTTTTGTTTTAGAGTATGTGCATATAAGTGCAGTGCCATTGGAGGCCAGAAGAGGGAGTCTAATTCCTTTGTATCATAGGTCACAGGCGCTTGGGAGCTGTCAAATGTGAGTGTTGTGAATAGAACTCAGTCAGGCCTTCTGAAAGGGCAGTACATGCTCTTCACTGCTAAGTCATCTCTCCATCCCTGACATCTGTTTATATAAAACATAATACTGGCAAAATTAATCTATGCCAAAAATTCATGTGTCTTGATTATTGTTCAATTGCTTTGAAGAGACACCATGACCAACTCCAACTCTCAGAAAAGAAAGCATCTAACTGGGTGCTTGCAAACTGTTTCAGAGGTTTAGTTCATTATCATCACATAGGGAAGCAAATAGGCATGGCACTGGAGCAGTAGCTGAGCACTTTACATGCTGATCCAAAGGCAGCAAGCAGAAAGGACGACACAAGGACTGGTGTGGGCTTTTGAAACTTGAAAACTCACCCCTAGCAATACTCAAGAACAACCACCACAAGGACAGATCTACTCTAACAAGGGCACATACCCTCATGCTTCCCAAACAGTTCATCAACTGGGAACCAAACTTGCACATATATGAACCTATGGGGTCATTGTCAACTTGGCACAAGCTGGTGTCATCTGAGAAGAGGGAACTTCAATAGAGAAAGTGCTTTCATCAGACTGGCTTGTAGGCAAGTCTTTGGGGACATTTTCTTTGCTAATGATTGATAAGGGAGGGCCCAGAGCACTGTTATAATCCCTGGAGATGTGATCTAGGGTTGTAAAATACAGCAAGGTGAGAAAGCCATGGCGTGCAAGGCAGTAAGTAGCAATCCTCCATGACTTCTTTTCTAGTTCCTGATTCCATGTTCCTGCCTCTAGTTCTCCCTCTATGAAGGACTATAACATATGAGATGAAATAAACTTTTCTCCCTGATTGCTGTTTGCTCATGGCATCTTTATCAAAGTAACAAAAAAACTAAGACAGGGAGAAAAGAGTTTGTCACTGGGCTTCCAGGCAGGAACCTGGAGGCAGGAGCTGAAGCAGAGGCTGAAAGAGTGCTGCTTACTGGCTTGCTCCCCATGACTTGCTCAGCCCCCTTTCTTACACAACTCAGGACCTCCGGCCTAGGGGTGGCACTGTCCTCAGCACTCTGGATCCTCCCACATCAATCATTAAACAAGAAAATGCCCCATAGACTTGCCCTACAGGCCAATTTAATGGAGGTATTTTTATTTTCTCAATTAAGGTTCCCTCTTTTCAGGTGACTCTAGTTTGTGTCAAGTTGACAAAAACAAACAAACAAAACAAAACAAAAAAAAAACTAACCAGCACAGTTGACCCCTTATCAATGATGCACAAATATACTTGTACCAAACCATAATCGTTTCTTTTTGTTTAGCCCCCAAGATCTCAAGTGAATATCATGTGACCTGTGAGTGGGACCTTCCAGGTGCAGCTCTTCTAACCCTTCAGGCAGCAGCGACTCTTCTTCATGCTTTATTACCTTCCCAGGTTGGCAAATAGTACCGTAAGCTCTCTGCCTTTGTTATTGAAAGGCCGTCTAAATAGAAATCAGCATGACTTGTAAGTCAGAAGGCACATATTTACTTCTAAAGAAAGTGCCCTGAGACTCCTTAATGGAAGAACCCCTTGAATAGCCAAGAGTGCATTTGGTGGCAGGGTGTGTAGGAAACACAGATGCTGGGAAAAAAAGACCATGACTTCAGAGTGGGGAACAGCAGGACCCAAGGCTAATTTTCATTCTACTGGGCTACTGGGAGCCTAGCTAAGGAAATGAAAGCATAAGCAGGCGAGGGAGAACCCAAGACATTACCCTGCATATTTTGACTTGAAGCTGCCAAAAAGGAAAGAAGTGAGAGATGAGATTTCTACTGCCTGGGTCATGGTCTGCTTTGAACTCAGAGTGATTGTGTGAACGGAAGACGTGTGTCTCTGAGCGAGGAAATCTGTGTGTCAAAGGGGCAGGGACTTGGAGAATTTGTTCATTGCAGAGGGGTGACCTGGAAGGGTCCTCCCAATGGTAATGTTTGCAGGATCCTGACTGGCTACATGTGATTTTAAACAAAAGCTAATCTTCAAAGCTCCTGCCAGTGCAACAGCAGATAATAGTTCTGTCTCGTAATGATGAGAATTTCTCTCTCTCATTTTTATCTCTTCAATAAATATTTATGGAGTGTCTACTGTTTGACAAGCATTAAGCTGGGGCATGTAAACAAATAATTAAAATAATTGCAGACAAATGTGAACATGCTAGAGGTCTGAGCAGAGTGCCTTGGAAATATTCCCCTTTTATTTACACAAAGCTTCTTGTAAATGTGTATGAAAAAGGCCATTTTCACATAAGGTACAGGCTCCAGTTTCCTCTTAAGCTCTCTTTAATCAAGTGAAGGCTTGTTCTTCCAAGGGGAAGTGGCCTGAAGGTCTAGCAGCTTCTGGCCTGAAGGTAATGAGACAGAACTGTGGGTTGGGACTCTCTTTCAGAAGTTTCTAGCTAATAGGGATTTCTGCAGCCCTGAACAACAATCAGATTCCAGCTCTGACCAGTACATGCTATGGTAGCTGTCACGTGTGGTTACTGTCTTGCAGTGAGCAGCAGGTGTAGTGAAAACTTCTGCTTTGATTTCAGCGGGGCTGCAACTTGTAGGGATACCCTTGTCAAAACTTTCCTGAAAAGCTTCAAAAAAAAATGTTGGGGTCCCTTGTTGCACCTGGGCTGCACTTTACCAATAGCCTCTTCTGGGCTTTCTTCAGGAACTCCAGCCCTGTCATGCAGTGCCAGCCTCAGTTGCTCCCTATGGCCTTCCATGTCATAAAAGCCTGTGTCACCTGAGTGTCTCTTAACCCACCAAGTTTGGCTGTCAGCATGAAGCACAAACTTGGCCACTTCTGGAACCCAGCTTCTGCGTGCTGACCCTGAGGAAACACTTCCCAGAAGATCTCACCTCAGTGAGGCTGGTCTCTTAGTTAATCACAGCTGATTCTTCAGCCCCAGCTGACCAGAATCCTTTGTACCAGCAAAGCAAAGGTTTTACATTAGTGGTTCTGGTCTCTTGTCAATCAGAGCTTATTTTTCAGCTCTAGCTGACCAGACACCATGGATTCTTCACACAGAAGGCCCAGTGGAGTCATTGCTTCCCTCTGAAATTTCACAAGCCAGGTCTCCGTCGTCTGCACCACTCTCAACATTCTTATCTTCCAAGCTCCCACAGACCAGCCCACTGACCTCTTGATACTCAATGGCTTTTCTAGCCCAAAGTTCCAAAGTCCTTCCACAATCCTTTCAATGTTATGTCTGCCAAAGCAATACCCCACTATTTTGTACCAACTTCTGTTCTAGTTAGGGTTTTTATTGCTGTGATGAAACACTAGGTCCAAAAGCAATTTGGGGAGAAGAAAGGGTTTATTTAGCTTACACTTGAAGATCATGGTTCATCATCTAAGTCAGGACAGGAACTCAAACAGGGCAAGAACCCGGAGGCAAGAGATGATGCAGAGGCCGTGGAAGGGTGCTGCTAACTTGTTTGCTCCTCATGGCCTGCTCACCCCACTTTCTTAAAGAACCTAGGACCCAGGATGGCACCACCCATGATGGACCCACATTAGGCAGGGCCCTCTCCCCTCAATTACTAATTAAGAAAATGCCCTGGATCATATGGAAGCATTTTCTCAGTTCAGATGACTCTAGTTTCTGTCTAATTGACAGAAGACTAGTCAGGGTAGCAGGCAAGGAGGGTGTATTATAGGATGCAAGGAATGCATGAATTCATTCTTCTAAATGATCCAAACAAGGCGAGAACATTTGAGCAACACATGAACAGTGTGCTGTCTCCATCATTCTGTTTCGTCAACATTTTTCTTGGTTATTCACTCATATTTTTCTCTCTATCTCCCCAGGAGCTTCAGAATTAGCTTGTTATATTCTAGAAACTTCCCCAGTGGTTCAGATATGAGTTACTTGAATTTGTTTGTTGATTTGGATGGAACTCAAATCTTTACAAGACGAAGTTTTCTTGCTCAACAAAAGGGCTCTCTCTTGATTTACTTTGCTCTCTTGAGTTCTTTACATTTCATAGTTTTATGCATATGTAGGGATTTACACATTTTTTTTTAGTTAATTGCTAGTACTTACATTTACTGTAAAGTAGATTTTTCCCCTAAGACATTTTCTAGCAAATTAATATTGGTGTACTAGAAAACTTATTCCCTGGTGATATATTGTATCTACTTTTTTCTGGATCCTTTTTTAATTGCTTTAATAGATTTTAGTGAATTTTCTTAAATTTGCCAGATAGGCATTACTATTTAACATACCTAGATAAGCCTGGCATTGGTGATAAACACCTTTAATCACAGCACTCCAGGGACAGATGCAGGTGGTCTCTGAGTTCAAGCCTAGCTTGGTCTACAGAGGGAGTTCCAGTATAGCTGGGGCTATTCAGGGTACCCCTGTTTTGAAAAACCAAAAACTAAACCAAACCAACCAAACAAGCAAGCAAGCAAACAAACAAAAAACCCCTAGACTATGTTGAAAAATAAATAAGACTGAGAAAGATAACTGACATCTGTTTTTCCTCACATGTAGAATCATAAGAAACATACATGAGAGTAAGAACCTGCTGGAGACTAGAAGGGAACCATGGGAAGACAGGCCACACATGGGTGAATGTGGTCACAGTGGTTTCTATATATGTCGGAAATGCCATCACATATACACTAATAAGGAAAATATTGGTAGCATTTTCTCCTTCTTTCTTCAATACCTAGTTCTTTTTATTTATTTTCTTTCTTCTTCTTTTTTTAAAAAAAGATTTATTTATTTTATGACAGCACACTGTTGCTGTCTTCAGACACACCAGAAGAGGGCATCAGATTCCACTACATATGACTGTGAGCCACCATGTGGTTGCTGGGAATTAAACTCAGGACCTCTGGAAGAACAGCCAGTGCTCTTAACCACTGAGCCATCTCTCCAGCCCTTATTTATTTTCTTAATTCACTGACTTATGTGTACATGGGGGACACACAATCTTGGATGGTAGTGGAATCAGCATGCAACAGTGTTATTCTGATTTAATGGGAACTTAAGTTGGTATTTGTTGTAGTCTTCTGATGATGTCCCTTTATTAGATTAGGAGGCTTTTGTTGGGATATAATGTATAGAACATAAAATTTGCCTATGAAGTGGAGGAACCCACTGGCTCCCAGTGTGTCAGGCTTATCTAGCAACTACCACAATCCATTTCAGAACATTTTAAACATCCCTAAATAACTTCACACTACTCAGCTCTTACCCTCTAATTTCTTCTTACTATCCCAAGGCAATGGCTGTTTTCTCCCTCTGTCAACCTGTCTGTTCTGGGCATCCTATAGAGTGGAATGATGTTTGTCATGGTCCTTTTTGGCTTGTTCTTTTCAGTTGCATGACAAGGTTTATCCATGTCATAGCATAGCCATTATTTTAGGAGTTAAATAGTATCCCACTGTTTTTAAATTCACAATTTGATGAGCATTTGGGTTGTCTATTTCTTTTGAATATTATGGGTAAGTTTTCCATGAGTTTCCATGTAGGAGCCTTTGTGCACTCACGTCTTCAGTCTTCCTTGGGTAGATCTCAGGAGAAGATCTTCTCTTTGTTTATGTTTTGAGGAAGTGCTGGACCACTTATCAAAATGATGCTGCATTTAACTCTCAGATCAGAGTTTATGAGAGATCCATTTTCTCCACAGTCGCACCCACACTTCGTTATCTGATAATTTTTTGTTTTAGTGATTTTTTACTAGCATATATTAATTATATGTAATAATGGGTTTCATTATGGTGTTTTTATGCATATACATACATAATCACCTCTGTTATCTTCATCATCTCCCTCCCACTCCTGTTAATCCTCTTCCCCTTCCCAATTAGCTTCCTTTTATATTCTTTTGATGTGAATGTGTGTGTGTGACAGAGAGAGAGAGAGAGAGAGAGAGAGAGACAGACAGACAGACAGACAGACAGAGAGACACACACAGAGAGAGACAGAGAGAGAGAGAGAAATCTGAATGTGGTGTTATTCATAGGAACATGGGCAATTTACCAAGGACTACACCACTGAAGGAAATTTTCTTTCTTTGCCATCAACTGTTAACTGCACCTAAGACCTCAGGGAGGCATAGGGCCCCATGAGTCCTGCCCCTCTAAGGTGGAATGCCGATGGGCCCAATCTTAAACAGATTGCCATGAGCTCATGACAGCCATGTCCAAGCTAGAACTCAGCACCTGCACTGGTTCCTTCTTCCTCCAGTTTATATACTCTTTCTGCTCCCTCTTCCAAAAACGGTCCCCAAGTCTTAGAGGGGATGATACAGGTGTCCCATTTATGACTGGCCACTCACAGTCACTTACTCTCAGCACTTCGGCCAGTTGTGAGTCTCTGTGGTCACTACTGATCACAATTACAAGAGGATACTTGCCATAACACCAATCTATAGTCAATTTCTTTCTAATTGGATTCAAGGTCTGTGCCACAGAAAAGTGTTCTTGCCTGGTACTACCAACCTGCTGAAAAGCTAATGTCTGGGGAGGTCAAAGGCCTCAGTGGAGAGTCGATTGCTGGTGCTTCACTAAATGGATATGATGTGCCCACCAAATTGCCTCTAAATATCTACATTTATCTGACCATTTGATGATAGTCATCTCAGTGGATGTGGTTTGATTTCCATTTCCCTCAAAAATAATATTGTTAAGCATAGTTTCATGTGTTTTTTGGCCATTTTTATGCATTCTTGAGAAACATCTAGATGTGTTGGTTGGTTGGTTGGTTGGTTGGTTGGTTGGTTGGTTGGTTTCAACAAGTTGTAAGAGTTCTTTCATGTCCTAGTCTGAGGTACTTACCAGCTACAGGATTTCCAAGTGGCTCCCATTCTACAGGTCATATCTCAGTTTCTCAATTGTGTTTTTTGAAGCAATGAAATTCCTGCTTTAGGTTCTTGAGTTCTTAATTTTGATGAAGCTCCATTCATCTATTTTTTAAAATTTATTGCTTTTGCCTTTGATGTTACATGGAAGAAATCTTTGCCATGTGTATCATCACAACGATTTATGACTGATGTCTTATCCCATTTTGTTTGGCTGTAGCCTAACATCATGCACTAGATACTTTACACGGAAGAGACATTTGTTTTCTCACAGTTATGTAAGTTAGGAATGTTGAGACTAAGGTACCAATGTCTCTGTATCCTCACATGGCAGAATTCTCAAGAGCAAACAGGGGTGACCCTTACCTCTTTACATAGCAGACAGGTACAACCCACTACTGTGAGAGTCAGCCCACTACTGGGTCCACTCTCATGGCCAGCACCAGTCCATTTTTGACCCAAGTGCCTCTTTAGGATTTATGCCTCCACCTGTTGTTTTGGGGGATGGGTTTCCAACATATGAATCTGGGGGACATTACCAGACCATGGCAGTTCAATGAGTTTTATAGTTTTAGCTCTTACATTTAGATATTTAGTCTGCTACATATAATGTACGATGTGAGAAGAGGTTTTGCTGGATCCTTGCATCTGGTTACCTATTAGTTCCTTCTATGGAAAAGACTATTCCTTCCCAGCTGAATGACTTTGGCAGTCATGTTGAAAGCTTGTCGAAAACCCATAAGTGGGTTTGTTTCTGGATCTCCCTCTTTCTCCATCACTCTGTCTGTAGTTTTGCTCATCTATTCTGTCTTCATTGCTCTTGCTTTGTTTTAAACTTGGAAATGAGTCCTACATTTTTACCTGTGTGTTTAAAAATTATTTTGGCTATTCTAGATCTATTGAGCTTCTATATTAAATTTGGGATCAACTGACCAATTTCTATGTAAGTATCTGGCTTTGTTTCCTTTCTGCTGCTGTGCTACAACACTGACATAATGCAACTTTTAGGAAAGGGTTTATTTGGATTACGTTTCCAGGTTACAATCCATTATCCAGGGAAGTCAGGGCAGAATCCAAGCAGAAACTTGAAACAGAAACCATGGAGGAACAATGCTTATTGGCTTGTTCCCTAGCTCTCATGCTTAGCTAGCTTTCTTAAATAGCTCAGGACCACCTGCCTAGGGATGGTACCACTCACAGTAGACCCATCTGTCATACATCAAGAATCAGTCGGCCACAGGCCGATCAGATCTGGGCAATCCTTCAGTGGAGACCCTTCTCAGGTTACTTTAGGCTGTGTCGACAGCTAAAACTAAGAGAATATCAGTTGCAATTCATTGAGTCTGTGTTTGGGCACTGTCATGCTAACAATCTAAAGTCCCTAAAGCACGAACCCAGATGTCTTTCTGTTTATTTACCCTTTAGCACTGAAAAAATAGTTTTATAGCTCATACAACGTAACTTTTGAATTTTTTTGTTGTTAAATATAGCCTGAAACATCTTATTCTTCTTGATACTGTTTTCAATGAATTTCCCCTTTAATTTCCTTTCAAGCAATTACTTTGCAGATCTGCAGTTTGATATAATGACCTTGCATTTTGAAGCTCTTTCTGTAGTCATTGCTTTGAGTAGTTTTGTTTTGGGGGCTTCCATCACAAAACCATGCCAGCAAGCTTATTTACATCAGCTGGTGACAATGATTCAGCTCCTTCAGACAGTGTTGTGTGAGAGACTTTTCCTGAGGAGTTGCACCACACAGATGTTACTCACCTCAGGCTGTCAACCCAACACACAGAAGTAACAATTGAACCAAAGCCCAACTTGGTGAACCAGTGATTTTTTTTTTATTAGAGTTACTAACAAGAGTATGGGTGAGGCATTCCTTACAGGAAAAGGGATGGCTCCAATACTGTATCACTGTGCAGCCCACCCCAACATGGGATCACTTACAAAACACAAGCCCAGGGCTCTTTTCCCAAGTCACATACAGGTCGATAGGACCAAGTACCCCCTCTCACAGCTCAATAGCCAGAACCTCCTCCCCAACAAATCTGGAAAGGGGCCTTTGAGAATCATGCAAATTCTCACTTTCCCAGATATGTGACATTTTTGTTTATCTCCAGGGTCTCAGGAGCCCCTCCTTTCCCCCCTTAGAGGGAGGGATTCAATTCAGAGGAATCAGCTATACAACACTCTGATGCACTTGATTTCATTGTCTTACATAATTGCCTGATTAGAAATGCTTGTAGTCTGTGTGGAATAGAAATGGTGAACAGGGAATTCTGGTTTTGGTCTGATTTTAGAGGGAAAGCTGCCAGCATGATGTTAGCTGTTGTTTGGCAAAGAGAGTTTTCATCCACTGACAGTTCGCATCTATTCCTATGTTGTTTTGCCACTCAAACACAACAAAAGCTATTAGATTCCTAAAAAGGAGTTTTTTTCTGCATCTTTTGAGATTTGGATTTATGTTTCATTGCATTAATACAATGTTTCACATCAAATTTTATTTGTCAGATGGATCACAACAATTCCAAGATAAACAGCTCCTGATAAAGGTATATAACTATTTTTATGTTGTTAGACTTGGTTTCCCAAGTGGTTTTTTTTTTGAGGAATTTTGTATTTTCATTCTTATGATATTTGTCTAGTTTTGGTGTCAGAGTAATAATAACTTCTTAGAGTGAGTAGGAAAGTATCTTCTTCATTTCTATTTTTTTAAATCATTAAGTTACTATGTGTTTATTCAAAATCCTCAAGAAGTTACCATTTCTTTAGGGAATCGTTTATGAACACATAGCCAAGAAAAACTACAATGCGATAAATAGTAGCTTATCCAAAACCAAAAATATACATCTGACACAAATAAACTGAGAAACAATTAACATAGGCAAAGCCTTTACTTATTCATGTACATGATGTGTGCTTCCTAGTTTTAATTGGGATCTCACTCATGCATATAGTGTGCTTTGATCAACTCCACCCCAATTACCCCCTAAGTTCTTATCTTTGTGCTCACAGATTAGTGCATCTCTTACCTTTTACCAGAGAAACTGCTTTTTGCAGTAGACAGAGATAAAACAAGAGATGACAGAATACTTAGCTCTAACGGGGGCAGCTACATGATACTTCAGCCCGAAAGGTTCAGGGACCAGCAAGGAAGGGGACACAGAAAGACTGTAAGAGCCAAAGGCAGTGAACATCTGAGGAGAAACAGATGCCCTGGACATGGCAGGACCTTTTGAACTTTTATGAATGCTTGTGACTATATACACAAAACATGTGCAAGACCAAGCCAGCCAGTGTCTCAGCATGGGCAGGGGAGGGGCTCATGAAGTCCCTCCTCTAACTGAGAAGGCATTAGCCGCTGGTGGCTGTGGTTGGAGGGAAGAGTCAATTTTCTTCAGGGATGTTGTCCCTGAGGGTCCACTATGTTTCTTGGGGTAGAGCCTTTTTGTCTCTGTCACTTTGCTGAGTGCTCTGGCTGGCTTGTGGCTCCTGGGCGCTCTCCTTTCCCACCCTCCATCACCACTGAGTTTTCGTGTGCAGCTCTTTATGTGAGTTCTGAATATCGGAACTCATGTGACCAGATTTACAGGGAAAATATGTTTATACCCCTAGGCCAGCTCTCCAGCGTCTAAGAATTAGGTTGATCTTAACTATTTGATTGATATGACCTAGGATCTCTCTCTCTCTCTCTCTCTCTCTCTCTCTCTCTCTCTCTCTCTCTCTCTCTCTCTCCTAATATCTGTGTTTTCTCTTGGAACTGAACTCAGGACTTTGTCATATAGGCAAGTGATTTACTACTCAGCCTTATCTATGGCCCTTGTATTATATTATTACTGTATTATATTATAATTATAAAATATATTGTATTATATTAACTTGATGAACACTTTCTATGCAGTGCAGGCTGCACTCCAACTCACAGTCCTCTTGCTTCAGCTTTTAAATAAGATTACAGACCCTAAGGTGACACTATACCGGTGTTCAGAATTTGTAATCTTGGGTTTCTCTGAGCCGAGCGCTCATTTTTTCCTAACATGTGATGTCACTCCATCTTGTTGTTTTCTGCACCCAGAGTGTCTGCTTTGAGTGTGTTAAATGTGATACCAAATGGAGCACGGTGGCACATGGCATGTCTGTCATCCAAATATTCAGGAGACTGAGGCAAGAAGATTGCCAGTTGGAAGACAGCGAGGCTATGTAGCTGGAGGCTACATATAGAGACCTTGTCTCAGAGCAGGAGGAGAAGAAAAAGGAGGAGGTGGGAAGGAGGGGTGAGGGGAGAGGAGGAAACAGAGGGAGGAGGCAGGTCAGAGGAGGAAGAAAAGAAAGAATGGTGAAAATCTGATGCAGGATTGCTCTCCTCACTGTTTTTAACTCTCCCCTCATCTTTTTGGTTTTGAAATTTCCCTAAATATAGGCATTTAAACATTTATTCTCTGTATCTGGTTGGTCTTTTTAAAAATATAAATATTTGGCTCAGAAATATGATCAAGATATGTCTTCCACAATTTCAAGTTTTCTAATATTCACATTTTCTTGTAAGGCCAACTTAAAACACATACACTAGGAGTAATCAACACGTACGCATGTGAAAGACTGTTCTCGGCCTAATGTTCTGGTCTCCTGGGTACACTGAGACTTGGAGACTCTTAGTAACAAGAGGACTGGCTTCCTGAGTGTTAGGCACTGACTGGTGCTGGAGCAGAGAGCAGTTGTTCCTATGGTCAAATGGTATTTCCTGAGTCAGAGACGTCAATCCACATGGTGTGGTGATTGGCCAGATGCACAATGTCTTGATCTTAAACTTATTAAACACTCCCCTCCTTTTGTGGCATAATGACAGTGCTAACTCTCCAGCTTTTGCCAAGAAAGTACCACATGGAGTTTAATGACTCCCCCCAACGTGTTTTCTAGTAATCCCACATGCTCTTCCACTGTTCTCGCCCACAGCCATGATCCCTCTCTGGTCTCTTGCCATTTGTTAAAAACCCAACATGTCGGAACAGACTTCTGCCCTGGAGAGTGAAAGGTTGTCTTTGAAAACTCGGAATCTGGCTCGAGGAAATGAGGGACCAGCTTAAGCCTAGACAACCCAGGCTTCTGCAGTTTTCTAGGTTGTTCTCTCCTTTAATGTGTAAGGACCAGTAGACTGCATGAGCTCAACGGAGCCCGACATTCAGCCTAGCCAGTTTGGGGATTTCCTGGTGAAAGTCTAGATGTTTCACAAATCTGCTCCAACTGGACCGCCTTTTCTCAGCCAGTCGCCTCTTTCCTGTCATATCATGACTAGTGTCTTTTGGCTGTTTTCCCTTCTCCCAGATGTGGTCAGCTTCCTTCCCCTAATTCCTTGGAGCATAGCTAAAGCCATCTATCACACTGGAAAAAAAAATGTCCTGAAGATTTTGTATGTTGTAGCTCGCTTATTTCCCCCACAAGGTCCTCTCATTCCTTTTCACCTTAAGAGCAAAATCTTACGTTTTACCTGGATGTGTGCTTGGGTGTTAAGCCACACTTCCTAGGCTACTTGCAGCTACATACTGGCCAGAAGAATTCAAACATAATCAAAGAAGCAGTTTGATCAGCAAGGCTGGGTGCTTAAAAAGAAAGAAAGAAAGAAAGAAAGAAAGAAAGAAAGAAAGAAAGAAAGAAAGAAAGAAAAATCAGCATCTCCTTCTTTCTTTACCCCATTGGCAGTCTTATGGCTGTGTTAGCAGCCATTGTTAGATACAAGATGGCAAGAGAACACAGGAGTGGGGTAAGGGGGGGTCACAGAGACCGAGGAGCTCATGTTTCCCAAATTCCGGAGCTTGTTGAAGCTGTTTTGGGATGCTGATGGTAGAATGAGATGGGAGAAAAAGAAATTTTGTTTTACCTTACCAGCTGAGTTTTTAGTCTTCTTACAAAATAAACCATGATTTTTGAAAATATGAATCAAGATAATGGGAGGAAGCTGGCTACCAGGTTATTACAAAGGTGGAAAAACAAGCAGAAGAGCCCTGTACTCTTAACCAGTCTTGAGAATCATAGAGGATAGTACATCCTCAAAGGGTAAGAATTTTGAGTTAAAGGAAGGGTTTTTCTTTCTAGAACTTTGCCTGCAGGGGTCTCATACAAGCTATAATGACAGGCAATAAAACTGACTGTTTAAGAAAACATTCTTAGCATCCAAATTGCTACAATATTGGCATTATTGGAATGAAAGCTCTCAGAACTGCCTTAAGACCATGTGCATAAGCCATAAAACAAAATCTACCTCACTAATTAAAAGTCACACCTCATCTTGCCGTAAATTCAGGTCACCCAACTTGATTCTTTTCCTAAATCATCATTTTTGACTCTGAACCACCCATGGTTATTTCTAAAAAACTACAACCGGTCATGGACAGAATCTTAAGTCTTCCCAGCAGAGCATCAGCTAACAGTTGTGAAAATATCAGGATCTATAACTGTAAAGTTACAGATATCAGAAACTGTAAAGTGGTACCTCCCCTCTCGTGAAGGAAATATAAACCTAAGGACAAAAGATACAGTTGGATCCATGTTTTACTTACAAAGACTGTCCAGGCATGGGTGTAAGAGTTCATGGTGACATGGGTGACCTGGGCATTTAGTGCAGGTGAACTTGGGTTCCAGCAGGTGCTCGGTGAGCACAGGATCTGAAGGTGGGTGATGGCCTGAGAGAGCTGCCTGCCTATAAATATCTCACTCAAGTCAGACCAAAGCTGGGTGGATGCAAAGCCCTTTGACACAAAAGCAGATAAATTCCTGCTAACTGTGGACCTGGTGCTTTGTCATTTCTGCCCAAGTTCAGATGTCTTTGATGGAGTGTTCCCAAGACCTTCGAGGTCATGTGGCTTCAGGGACATTATGCTAAGCTTGGTGTGTTTTACAGAGAAACCATCCCATCGGGGTGTGACCACTCTGAAGGTTAGTGCTAATCCCAATCTGATTTTGTGTGTGTGTGACAGCTGCTGGGAACATTAGCTGCCATCTGTGTCCAATGGAGTGATTTCCTACCATCCAGCCTCACATGGCCCCAAAGCTAATTTAATGCATATTGGGAAATTCCTGAAACAACATGAGACTTAACACCATTTCCCCATCAAATCTTTGGCATTTTGTTGATGCAGAGAGAGTTCGTGGAGGTGTGAAACTGCAGGGCTGGGGAATGGAATGGTTAACTCATAAAACCTGGGACCCTTATTGAGAGTTCTTTCTCCTAAGTAGATTCATGTGTTTTTCCAAGAATAAATGCAACAACCATCTTTAGAGAAGAGTGTTCCTTGACTGTTGAACTGGAATCTTTAGTGACAGTCACTCTCTGTGCTAACTGATGATGCAGATGCACCTGGAAGACATCTGTAGTTTCATTGTCTGAGGATGAGAGTCTCAGTGACACAATTACAGTCAGTGTCTTTACACATGGAATGTAAAACCAAGCAGTTTGTGGAAATCTTGAATTAGTGGCAGACATCTCTTATCTGGAAGAGACCATCTCCTCCAAAACAATTTCCTCCATGTTCATATCATTCAACACAGAGAAAATGTCTTCTGAGAGGCTAAGGGGTGGTTCAGTGGTAAAGTACCTGCTTAGCATGTGTAAAAAGCCCAGGTTTGGCACCCATTGCACTGAAGTTGGTTTGTACTCCTGTGTAAAGAAGGCTAGTCTAAGTGGGAAGTTACATTAAAGATACCAATTTGCAGTTTTAAAAGTGATGTTCTGTATTTAATTTGAGTTTAGCAGAATTGACTTGATCCTGCCTCCCCAGTAGCTGTTGAAATATTTGTTCTCTGAGAAGTCTTTTCCAGACAATTTGGACAGGATATGGCTGGTAATTTCTTATATTTCACTATACATCCTGATGTAGCTAATAGTGATACCTATTTGAAATAGAGCTTCAGTCAGCGACCTAACTTTGGAAATATAGCTGATCATACAGCCTGCTTAAGTTTGAAGTTCTTTTTTTTTAAAAGACTTACTTATTTTATGTATATGAGCACACTGTCTCTCTCTTCCAGACACACAGGAAGAGGGTATGAGATCCCATTACAGATGGTTATGAGCCACCATGTGGTTGCTGGGAATTGAACCCAGGACCTCTGGAAGAGCAGTCAGTGCTCTTAACTACCAAGTCATCTCTCCAGCCCTGATCTGAAGTTCTTTAAGGAGCATAAAAATGGAATATTTATTCGATAATCTTGCACATGGGCAATGAGGTCTGTGTTTCTGCATGTGCTTTATGCAGTGTACTGCATGACACTGTATAGCCCACAAAGACTGGGAGTAATGGAAAACCCCTGTAACTTTTGCTCTGTCCCATTACTTCTTGAGAACCCTTGGTCAGACCCTCATTTTCTCATGGACACAGAGTCCTGGTAGCTGGATCAGTGTGTCCTTACTCACGTCTGTTCTTTGGGTACTCTTCCATGAAATAATCTCCTGCAAGATTGCTTTATACATGGATCAACCCAAGCCATTCAAGCCAGAAACAGCAGCTGAAGCTCAAAATATAATACTCACGTCCCGCTCACTTCTACATGCCTGAGTCTAGCACAGTGCCTGATGTGGACAGCCACTGACCATTCTGGGGCTTAATTGTGCCTTTCTCACATTAGTATCATTTAGGAAAGGGCATTCCCAGACAGCAGAAGCCACTGACAGGAACTGCTGATGTTGGCATACCAGGATGGAGACCATGGCAGGAAGGTTCTGTTCTGAATCAGAGAACTTCCCTACAAGACAAAAATAAACAACCCTGAGAAAACCCAGAAACAGGATGTCAGAGAGTGAAGCTCTCTAGACTTCTGTGTCTCAGCCATTGGCAGAGTGAAAGGAAGTGTGGAAGGGCTTGTGTCTTTTTTCCCAGAATACATATACAAAATATAAAATCAAACACTTCAATCATTCATTTTGATGAGACCTCATCATGGTCTCAGAATCTAACATGACTCTTGAAAGCAAAGGCTCTTGCTGTACAATGGAGTATAGTGGAGAGACCTTCCACTCATTCATTCCCTTGTTCATTCATTAACTCACGCCCATCATAGTTACCAAGTACCTACTTTGAAATTGATGCTGTATGACTTTGAAATCATTACAGTCAAGCCACAGAAGTGTCATTTCTTTTCTTTATTTTTAAAAAGAATTTATTAAACTCAAATATGAGTAATGCCATATATTTATTGCAATCTAAATACAATCTGGATCAATCAGATTGAGAGGTAAGTGGGCTCTGGATAGGAGCGAGCCTGTCAAGAAGAAGAAAAGAGCCCTGGAGACAGGGCTGCTGAGCAGTCAGTTGGCCAAAAGAAAGCTGAGATAAGAAGACAATACAAAAGCGGGCTTGCATCTAGTGTTTGGAAGGACGTGGGGCATAGCTGGGATACCGTGTCAAGAAAGAGCATAGAATTCTGGTACAAGCAAAACCCTGGGCTGTACAGATTGAGGGCAACTATCAAGACTCAGGTTTTCCCTCGGGGTTGGGAAGACTTTGGGGGATGTTGAGTTTCGTCCCTTCAGTATCCAAGGCCATTAGCTCTCAGGTCCCTGTTTGTCTATGTGTGACCCAAGTTTACAGCTCTGGCTTTAAAGTTCAGGTGGCCTCAGTCAGATTGTCACTTCCCTTACCTGTGCCTTCCACATTCCAACACTTGCTCCATGTTCACTGCCATTGGAACTCCAGCACACCCCAAGGACCATGTGGAGTACCATCTGTATCCTGAGGGTTTCTCCTTCTAGCTGGTCCATCGCTATTTCAACTGTGGACTCTCATTGATTTACATCTATACTCCCTAGCTGTGATTTAAATCCATAGCCTCTTAGATCTGATTGACTTTTTTTTAAAGTTTAATTTTTAATTGCTTTTTAACCCCAAAGCAATAGATGGCAAACTTTTCAGAACAAGCCGCTGTGCCGCCTCTCCTCGGGACTGCGATGAAAGCAGTCTCATGTTACTTGAAACAATTGCCCAGACTCTCAGCATGTCTGGGTTATGTTCCAAAGCTATACAAAGCCCCTTATTTCCTAGGGGGTCTTGAAATTTTATAAATGAATGTGTAACTACATCTCAGTAGTACAGCATCAGGACAATAATCACAGTCCATTAAATCAAGGCTGTTAGGGAAAGTGAAGCTCCAGGCCTTGGTCGAGCAATCAAGGGACCCAAGGCTATGTGAGCCAGGTCCAGCGACCTTGCCCTGGCCCTGAGAACAAGCTGCGATTGTCCTCTCTATGTTAAGTGCACATGTTGCTGGCATGCATTCTTCAGCCTGCAGTGAGTGGTGCACAGGGCCCTGTGGTCCCAGGTCCTGTGCAAGGTTAACCAGGCTTCTCTAAACATTAACACCCATGGGAACAGCATGCTGTAATTGTGGAGGAATATGCCCTGGCCTCTAAGTACTTGTCAGTTTACAGAATTCCTTCTAGAGACCCTGGTGCAAATGTAATTTGCAGGGCAATGTTTATAGGAATCACAGCTCTGTAAACTGGCTGCCTGGGCTGAGGCTGCTGGCTTTATGTCTTATGGGAATGCACCTGCGACAATAGGATGGCACAGCAACCAGACGAGCTGGCCTCTGAAACCCTCCAAGCCTTTCTTATCATGGTTTCCCTCTATGGCTCAGTATATATTTGGGAATCAGAAGAAAACTTTCAAGTTTTGTTAGGGAAAAAAATCATTCTGCCCAGCTATGCTCTCCAGGGCTTTCCTTAGAAATCACAGCAGAGTCTTGGTTAATTCTTCCACTGCTGGTGCTGAGGCCAGGAGCTTGAGGTTAGCTGCACCATTAACTAGTTGTGTGACAGTGACTATGCTGCACTTCTGCTATGTGAGCTTGTGCAGAGGCTGGGGATTTCCGGCATCTCCACCTGTTTTAAAATTTCATGACACTGTGCTTTTTTGAGCCCTGGGGATGTGGCTGTCTTAAAAATGAAGAAATGGAGGTTGTAGCCTGTGAAGTGAGAAAAGACTCTAAAGATAATCCAGTCCTGTTTCATCACTGATATCTCCAGGTCATGAATCACTTCACAAAGACACACAGCTGCTTAGAAGGCAACAATCAGAGCCCCGCTCTTTTGTCTTTCAACCTAAACCTTTTCTATTATACTCAGACTTTCTGAAACAAGCCCTGTATTATTGCTGAGTGGTGGGTGCATGCTTGCTATGGCACACGGGTAGTCAGAGAACAATCCTGTTAGGGTGGGTTCACTCCTTTTGTCTTTAAATGGGTCCCAGGGATTGAGTTTGGGTTACCAGGCTCAGGCAGCAAGCACTTTACCTGAGGAGCCCATGGAAGCAGGTCCTTCCACTCAGGCTTTTGAAAAGTGAAATGAGCTGGCTTGATTATTAAAAGCATTCACTGCTCTTCCAGAGGACTCAGATTTAATTCCCAGCACCCATATCAGACAGCTTATAACTGACTGAGCATCTGGTTTCTGCATGCATGAGGTACATGTAAACTCACAAGGCACCCATCCACATACACATAAATAAAAATGTAGTGGGTTATAGATTTGCACACATACTTCTGTAGAGAAGTGACTGGTCAACTAAGACCTGGAAAGACATTTATCACTTTTAGTCACTAGACAAATATAACTCTCAACAATATAACCTATGAGACACTGCATTCATAAAAATAGTGACAAAGGCAGTATGGAGCGGGCCACTAGAACAACTGGAGGTTTTGCAAGATACCAGGGAGAATGTAAAAGTGGTCCCATCATCTTGTATAATCATCATTGGGTCCTATACAATCAGTTCCACTTGGCATAAGATCCAACAGTTTCAGTCCAGGTATCTATTTAAGATAGGAATCAGTTATACAAACATCTATGCAGCCTCATTGCATATCAGCCTTAAACTAGAAGCAACACCAATCGCCAACCACAGCAAAAAAAAAAAAAAAAAAAATTGTGGCACGTCCACATCATAAAATTCTGCTTGGGATTTCTAAAGAGGCTGAGCACTCCGGTGAGCAAGAATGAGCTAAGTAGAACAGACACTAGGATGTGTATAGGGTCCTATGCTGTTGGCATGAAGGTGCCAGGCAGTGCTACCGTAGTAGGTAAATTACTTTTGGGAATAACCTGGGCTCAGGAAAGTGTGCAACATCTTGATTGTCCTGATCACATTGGTGCACAGTTGCCAAATTTCATCCATCTCACAATGAGTAGAATTTAATATAAATTAAAGCTGGGATTCAGTGTAGCAATGTGTGGCTTTGAGGTTTCTTTTCAGTGAGTACCTCAGCTTGTTCACGCAGGGGTAGTGTGGTAGATGTTCCATAGGACAAAAGGACCCAATCTCTTGGGTACCTGCTCACAGGAACACCCTGTCAGACTTGGTTTCAAGCCAGACTGTCTGAATATCCATCCCACTGAGCAGAGCTGGCATGAAGCCAGGTCTGATATGGACATACCATTTGGCCATTTTCATTTCTGATGGAAAATTCCAGGTCTGGTGCTACATGAGACATGTTTATAAATCTGTGCGCTGGCACGCTTTAGCTTTGTAACTCAGAAGAGGGTATGGCTCCTTTTAAAGAAAACAGACTCTTTGGAGAGCAGACATCCAAACAGGTTGAAGAGGCCTCTCTGGGGCGTTAGCAGAGGGGGGACATATTGTCTGTACAATGGAGCTGAGATCCAAATGAGGGGAGAGAGTGCTGGAATTTGAAACACAGAATTATTCTAGGAGATATTGGAGTCCGAGTGTTCCAAAGAAGAGGGTGTTAACTGTAGCTGAGTGGTGGTTGGTTTTGAACTCCCGAAGATGGAGGCTTTTGATACATAGCACCTGATATGCAGCTAAGACACTGCTTTCGGGGCAGTGTGTCAGAGGCTCAGGAAGGCAGGGTGAGTAGAATGACTATCTGAAGAGGCTTCATTCCGATCTCAAGAAAGTTATGGTTGTAAGTACAGACTCAGCCCTACTCCGTGTTTTCTATGTGAAGCTGGAACCAGGAGTGTAGGGAAGCTTGGTTTTAGCAATAGTAGTACAGCTAGCATCTCTCTCGGGTTCTCTTTCCTCACTGCTTTAGCTGTGTGCTCAGTCACATGACACGTGACACAACTGCATTTGTTTCTCCAGGTACTGACCTTGAGTTCCCTCAGGCGGAGAAGGCATCTCACCAGACCTTAGACTTTCCTCCCTCCTCGAGAAGAGGAACAGCAGAGGGATTCTAGGTGTGCATTAGCTGTCTCTATTCTCCAAAATAGAGCTCTGGAAGATTCTGTGTGTCGAACAGGCTACATTTTCAAATGTGGCCTGGGATCCACAAATAATCAGTGCTCAAAACTTGACCACTCTGAAATTGATGTCAGCATCATGTGAGTATCAAGGGACAGAGGGCACGCGTTGAAATTGCCACCATGAGCCCATTGGACAAGCTTTGCCGGACTTTGAATCTGATGGCCTTGATCTTAGAGGTTCCAGCTCCCAGAACTATAAGCAATATTCATGAGCAACCATGGCTATCAGTGTGATCATGGTCATCACTCTCTCTCTCTCTCGTGACTCTGCAGTAGTTCACTATCGCTGGTCGGTGCAGGGGAAATCTTTGTCCAAACTCTGCTATGTGAATAAGGGACTGGGTTCAATGTTACTCTAAGATTGCTCCTGCCAGCTGTGTGTGTGTGTGTGTGTGTGTGTGTGTGTGTGAAAGAGAGAGAGAGAGAGAGAGAGAGAGAGAGAG